>NC_080737.1:6297023-6409523 GCF_019097595.1 Hemibagrus wyckioides
CGCAGATATCCCGGGATATCACCGAGTGACGGATCTTAACGGGATTAGAGCTGCGGTTTTGGTTTTGGAAGTTTATGCTCTCTCTCTCTCTCTCTCTCTCTCTCTCTCTCTCACACTCTCTGTCTCTCTCTCTCTCTCACACACACAGAGTATATATATATATACTTGAGCAAGGCCCTTAACCATCAAATGCTCAGTTATATAACGAGATATATGTAAGTCCCCCTGGATAAGGGCATCTGCCAAATGCCATAAATGTAAAGATAGATAGATAGATAGATAGATAGATAGATAGATAGATAGTAGATAGATAGATAGATAGATAGATAGATAGATAGATAGATAGATAGATAGATAGATAGTAGATAGATAGATAGATAGATAGATAGATAGATAGATAGATAGATAGATAGATAGATAGATAGATTTTATTTTATTGTCATTTTTAATACAAATTTTGTGTAAAAGTTACATGGGTCATTTAAGAGTCACATTAGAATACAATGGCTATATATATATATATATATAAACACCTGAGTAATGTATAAAAAACATCATTTGTACATCACAAAGCATTTTCAAAAATCACATTTGAGAAAATACAATGAAAAATAATGAGTGTAAAAACAATCACACTTGAGATTGATCAAATCATGCAAATAAATTGACATTTGAAAAAACAATCATAAGTAAAGTCACATGGATCATTTTAGGATCATTTCAGTAGGATGCAGATCTCATGTGTCTGATTTTGGAGTCCAGTGGATTTTGGTGTCCACTGCTCGCTCCTGTGGAGTGATATACATATCCAGTCAGTGTGATCTGAGATGATGTGTGTGAATCAGGAAATCTATATCATTTAAAGCAAGTGAACACAGAGCATTATTTAAAGCCATAAATCCTGAAGTATGAATGTCCAGGATATGTGATTTGAGACGCAGCCGTAGCCATAATGAAGTTCCACCATCCATCTTGTATTGAGGCTCTGCACTGCCCCGCTTATGTACATTAGCCATACATTTCATCCGCTTCTTACACTCCGAACATAAAACCGTGCTAGACATTGGCGATCTATCCATCCATCACTCAGCAGAAAGGAATAAAGCATCGCTCTCTGTGTGATCTATGGGCTATAAAACGAACTCCGTCCTTCGCCCTGTTATGGCCCATACAAACCAGAGATTGGCAAAATAATAATTCAGACCGATGACCCCATTCCTAGATTTTTTTTTTCCTATCAGAATCCTGTGGTTAGGATTTCCCGTGCACATAAACAGTATATATTGGAGTAAATTTCAGATAAACACTTTCGTCAGTGCATATTGATGGTGGGGTTTGTGTAATGTAGAAGAAATTCCCTTAAGGAAAAGTCAAACAAGCTTCACTTGTACATAATAATGTGCTTTCACACAATTTGTTTATTTTCACATGTGATTTGACAAGATTAATTTTTTTACATGCAATTTTAAACATTTTTAAAAAGTTTTACACATGTGGTTTTTATTCCTGTGGTTTTAAAATTGATTCTTTCTTAAAAATGGACTTTTTCCATACCTTTTTTCCCCACATTTTTATTTTAACTTTTAATTCATTTTTTTATTTTTATTTTTATTTTTTTTTATTTACAAATATTTTTTTCCCATGTGACTTGACAAATGATTCCTTTTTATATGCAAATTTGCCCATGATTCTTTTTTCATTTGTGATTTTTATACAATTTGTCTATTTTCATGTGATTTTAAACACAATTTGTCTATTTTCATGTGATTTTAAACACAATTTGTCTATCTTCACGTGATTTTACACACTTTTTCCCCTCCACATTTGATTTTTACACCATTTATATAAATCAGGTTTCAATCAAAACTATACCAATTTTAACCATTCCTCTAATCAAGAGCAAGTGTCCTCAATTTTGCTTTTAACACTGAAAACAGTTTATTTTGTACGTGTATATGTACACAGTGTTAATCTGAACCTGTAGCAGTCGATTTCAGATCAGCAAGCGTAAACTTTGCATTGCAACATCCAAATACACATCACAAACAGACTGTGAAACAAACGGAGGTGAAGGTCTAAATAAAATAGTCTACAGACATTTTGAAGCTCAAAGCACTGTGTTGTGACTCCGCTGCTCTTATTCAATGCACAGTAATCAAACACGAGCTCCCACTGTTTGTTTTTTGGATCCCACTTCATCCCATTAGCATGTGTTAATTGCTGCTAATTGGTCTTAACAAGATGAGATGGGAACCCAGCGGGGCCAGGCTCATTTGCGGAAAACACAATTGATTAACATTTGATAAATAAACCCACGCAGCTCAGGGTCGGCGCGTATGGGTTTGTAATTTAGTTCAGGAAGTGTCTATTACGGTCCAGTGTGCACTTGGAGCCTGAGTTTTAAAGGTTAAAGGCTAATATGTTTCGGATAAAATAACTACATGTGCCAAATAAGGAATAAAAGATAACAGGGTGTGCAGGATTAGGAAAATAATCACTGATGATGGAGTGGAATGATATGGACTGATGGGTTTATTCGCTTTATAGCACAGTAATTAATTTTTCAACAATTACATTACGTTTAATGAAGCAAGTTGCTTGTTATTGGAGCTATAAACAGTCTTCCCTATGTTTAGCGTTTCTCTTTCGAAGTGCTAAGAAAAAAAAGTTATTTAACTTCTAGCTCTCATGGCAGAGAAGTTACTCACTGTTACAAAGTGCTGAAACTGGAGAGTCCTTCCATAATGTTAAATAAACCTTTCCATAGGAAACCTTCACTATACTGAAGATTATACATATTTCTTTGTTAAATAACAACATGTTTGTTTTTACTTGTCCTATAAACCTTTACAGCTGTTGTAGAAAATCTTCTCGCCAGTCAGAATCAAGTGTACCCTTTCGTGTAAGATTTATGAGATTTTAATGTTGGTTAAGGGCTTTAGAAAAAAGACATGTACAAGCAGAACACAACAAAAGAGAACTACGCTAGTGACAAGTCTGTTTTTCTTCCAAAGGCACCTTCATGCATCAACCAAGCTGTCAGTATCTTTTCTCACCACATTCTCTTCATGTGGCTAACATTTATCAGCTGAGGGTCCATCCAGAGAAAACTCTTTCCTTTTCTATATGATATCATTTTCAAAGTGGGAACCGTATCCGCCCCAGGCCTAGCCCTGAAAAGAGGGGGGGGGGGTATTAGGTTTGTTTCCAACTTACTACATCCAAGGAGAGTAATAATGATATGTAAAGTTGTATGATAGCTTAAAATTGGCCTCAACTGTTGGTTGACTATGGATTTATCTATTTTGAAACTCTCTAAAAAGTGATCGATCGGCATTAGCTATCAAGTTTGCAACATTAGGAAACCGTGGGTTTTCAATCAGAACTAAGTACAGTCCAACATCTTGTTTTCTAATTGGCTCATTTGGTAGTAGCTCAAGTGGTTATAGCTCTGGGTTGTTGATCAGAAGATCAGGGTTCCAGCTGCCACCGTTGGGCCCTTGAGCACGGTCTCCAACCCCTTTGCTCCAGGGGTGCTGTATCATGGCTGACCCTGCACTCTGACCCCAACCCTCCAAGGATGGGTTATATGCGAAGAAAGAATTCCACTGTGCAGTAATGTATATGTGACAAATAAAAGCTAAACACTTTTAGAGTTGTGGTATGATAGCTAATCTGCTTTTTTTATCACCCCAAGTCTTCCTGGGATAGGCTGACCAGGAGTTATTCAAGATTAAAGAATCCAGTTTGCCCAGTTTTCAGTACACTCTTTGAAACATGGTTCCTCAGGAATTCCTTGGGAAGGTAACAGTTCTTGCTTTCAAAATGGGTTCTACATGTAACACCAAGGTCCACCACTTCTACCAATTTACAGCCACTAGCAAGATCAACAAAACAGGGTGACTCCAGGTCACCTGAAACCAGCTACTAACTAACTACTCACTTCTGCATACTTGAACTCAGAGACGTCTGATTGTTTAGTGTCTTTGTGATTGACCAGAGAGAGAGAGAGAGAGAGAGAGAGAGCTATCTAGGACTTGCAGTGGTAGCTGAAGTGGTTAAGGCTCTGGGTTGTTGATTGAAAGAATGGGGTTCAAGCACCAGTGCTGCCACTGTTGGGCCCCTAAGGGGTGCTAAACTGGAAGATTAGTGGTTAAGGTGTTGGACTAATCAGAAGGGTGTAAGTTTGTATCCCAGGTCCATCAAGCTGCCACTGCTGGGCCCCTGAGCAAAGCCCATAACCCTCAATTGCTGAGTTGTATAAGATGAGATAAATTGTAAGTCGTCAAAATATTTGTCTGCCAAATGCCAGAAATTTATCATGGCTGACCCTGAGATCTGACTCCAACTTCCAAAGTTGGAATATCCAAAGAAAGGATTTCACTCTGCTATAATGGATATGTGACAATAATAAAGGCTTCTTCTTTTAAATGCTTGTGGGATTTGAGGTCAAGATTCAAGCATGATCTTTGGAAGATAGGATGAACCCTTCTGAGTTGCACCACTCTGTTGAAGGATTCAACACTGATCACTGAACAAAAGTGTTCCCCAAGCAGGACAACTCTTGGGAATTGACCCATTGATTCATTGATTATGAATTCTTTAGTCCTTGTGCCTTCCCGGGTCATTTCAGTTCGTTGAGATGAACCATTCTCCATTAATTCTCTCTATTGCACCAAAATCCTGGATAAATCCTGGGTTTCGTCATCACTACCTTCTTCTTCTTTTCATCACCAGGTTGATAGGGATCTTGTTATTAACATAAGGTGAAACCTCAGAAATTCTAGACATATGCCTGTAACCATTTTGAGGCAGAAACTCTGAAGTAAGTATTTAACACAGCATTTTGTCAGATATCATTTGTTCCTGTTTTTTTTCCCACCATTCTCACGAAAGCCCATGCCAGAAGCAACCCATGAGAAGAGCAGAAGCTTAACTATAATCCGTATTGACATGCTCTCTCTCAGACCTGCCAATAGCCCAAGGATTTATCTCACTCGATGATGTAAAGCTGCTATGCTCCAGTCTGCGGTGGTATTGTCTTGTTGTTCAAATCATTCATACACCATTAAAAAAAAAAACAACAGTAAAGCTTGACAGAGAAAAAATACTGACACGTGAAAGCACAGTTTATGCAGCCAAGCTAACTCAGAGGCTAGTAAATAAAGAAAGAACCAAAATACGAGAGAGCCGTGTAAACGAAAAGAATAAACACACTTTTTTCTAGTCCTTGTTTGGTGAAAATGGTGAGAGCAGTAAAGAGAGAGAGAGAGAGAGAGAGAGAGAGATGGAGTGTGATGGAGGAGAGAGAAAGAGAGAAGGAAAGATCCCTCGAGACCCAACGCCTAGAGCATGTTGATGATGGAGATTGATGCATGCGCCTTCGCAGACGGCCCAGACGCTGGGCGAAATTAAAAGGCTATTTTGCCGGGTTGTAAAAGGACAGAATGTCGCAGAGGGAGATCCCCCTGTCCCCTTCCCCCATGTACCTCTTTAGTGTCATCATACCCTCAGGGACAAGAGCCGTTACACGCCTTTCACTCTCTTTCCCACTCTCTCTCTCTCTCTCTCTCTCTCTCTCTCTCTCACTGTCTGAATGATCAGTTGCACATGTCCAAATATACAGGCGAACACTGAAAAAGCAAGAAAAATTTGTAGCACTAAACATTATCTGTCTGCCACATCCAAGAGACAAAAGTCCTTCACTCATCCACTCAGGGGCAAATACCCAGATTCATGTGATCGTCTCTATAGCAACAACTTACACAGAAGAAAGTAAACAAAATGTGTGTAATTGTTTATACAATATTTATGGAAGGAGTCTCCAGTGCCAGTATTTTAAGTGAGTTAAAGCTGTCATTTTTCGGCTTAGTGTTCTATGTTCATTTCTAGACAAAAAAAAATGGAAACTGGAGAAATTGTTTTTCTCCAGGATTTTACAGATTTTTTCTTGTGAATTTTGCAGCCAACAATGTTTTTGCTTTCCAAATTTCTGTCGCAATTGAGTTCATTTCTGTGATCGTAAAATTACGACATTACTGTTTCCACATTCAATTTAATTGTGTTTTTTAATGGAAAAAATCTTACATCTTAAAATAGGCATATTGATGGGGTGTAAATAAAAGTAAAATAAAAATCAAGACAGCAGCAGTTTCACACTGGGCCAAGTCACACCACCCTGTTCATGATTACTGTTCTATAACACAATCAAGGTTCACTTCTTCTATTAACTGAATTATTTTTTCTTATAGAATAAATATTTTAAATCAGCAAAATGATCTACTAATAGAATGAGGTGATTTTTACCTTGGAATTTGTAAACAGACACATTAGAAACTTCAAGATTCTGATGCTTGCGGCCAGAAAAACAAAACACTTTTAGTCTTTATAACAACATCTTATGAAATCCGACAAAATCCAATCACATACTTCGTGCCTGCTTGAATTTGTAAAAATGTTTCCTGTCCAAAAGTAAATTTTATTTCATAGAAATCATCAAAGTTATTCACATGCATCTTGCTTGGTTGCATTTACACAAAAGTTTCATGACTCCTTGTCCAAATGTGAACTCACCCCATAAACCGAGTAAAAACCCGAGACGCACTCGTGTCCCGCTGCGGTCTCCTAAAGCTGAAGTTCGGCGTGTTCTTTAGTTGTTTAGTGTTTTTCAGGTGCCATAAAATGAGAAACAAAACTCAATCTTCTAGGATTTGAGAAAAACAGACAATGTGACGTCGATTAAAACTGACTGTCCAGATTCAAAGTGACCCATAAACAGACGTTTACTATTAATGTGGTTTCGTCCTGCTATTTTATTTCATATGCAAAGACAGCAGTGTTTTTTTCTACATCTTGGAAGAAATTGTGTTAAACCATTCTGGTATCTGAATCTCTTTTAAGCATCTTTGTGGGAACAGACACTGAGAGAGAGAGAGAGAGAGAGAGAGAGAGAATGTGCTATTTTAACATTCTTAACAAAAAGCCAGCCCCACATACGACACACAGCTCCACACACAGTGACACATCACTGTTCCAAGATCCATTTTTTTCCCTCCCCGTCTGTTTCATTTCCCGACTCCCCACAGACAGAGCCGTGGCAGACGTGGTGTCCTCCGGCTGTGACCAGCTAGTCTCTAACTACACTCCACTCACTCACTTATTGGGACATAATTTGCAGATCATTTATCCTCAATCTGAATTTAATTGACCGGGAGAGCCGAGTGCGGACCCGAGGCCCTGGAGCCTGAGTCGTGCCTTGAGCAGTTGGCAGAGAGCAGGAGCGAAGTGGCAGACTGCAAGGAGGAGGGGATGCGTCAAGGCAACACACACACAATTGCACACGGACAAGGAGGTCAGACCTTTGTCAAGAGGGGAGTGGCGGCCAGCTGAGTTGCTTTGTGTGGGGCTAACAGTCGTTGCAAGTGCTTCTGGATGGGTATTTCTGTCTGTGTGTGTGTGTCTGTGTCTGTGTCTGTGTGGACACGGTTGACCAAACCAGAAGGCAATGATGGCGGTCCAAAGACACATGTCTGACACCAAACCATTCTTTATTCTTTACATTGTGCACTATTCTGACCATTCTGCTTCAAACATATATGTATATGTATATGTGTATATATATATATATATATATATATATATATATATATATATATATATATATATATATATTTGGAAAAATTTTCCAAAAATGATCTGAGGTCTTGAAGATCTTTTTCAGAAGAGAATACTGAAATTTTCTATACTGTTTATGGGGTTTCAGGGGACTTTCAGTCCCAGGGGACTCAGGGCACAAGGCAGGGGACATCCTGGATAGGGGTACCAACTTATCGCAGGGCACAATCACACAAACATTCTACCCAGTCACACACTCCGGACAATTTGGAGATCAGCACATGTCTTTGGACGGAAGGAGGAAACTGCAGAACCTGAAGGGAAACCCCCAAAGGATGTCCGCTTAGTCCTTTAAGTGGTTCAACAGGGCAACACTGTTTTGTAGGGCAAACTGAGGAATCCCTAAAGGCTCCTTTATTTCTAAGCCCCCTGTGTTCAAAAGGAAAGTTTGTCACACAACACACTTCACATTGCACAGACTTTCCTCTCTTTGACTATAACAAGGTTTCTGAGGACCTGGAATACTAAGTAGCTCTTCAGTTTTGTAGCAACTGCTTAAAGTTTCTACGACTTTCCTCTGCTTTTTGAGAAATTCTACAGTTTCACGTACCCCAAAAAATTGTATTGTACCCCAGTACTGTTGAAGCTTTGATTCTGATTGGTCTGAAGATTCATTTATTCATTTTCTGTAGAAGCAGCTTTAACTGTTATACAGTCAGATCTACAAGGCAACATATGAAGGCGTGTAATTGTTCATATGGTGAAATTTTATGCATAATATATTTTTTTAAAAGAAAACTCCAGTGACAGTGTTTTCGGAACAGCAAAAACAATTTTTTTAAAACATTTTTACACCATTCAAAAATGTATGGGTAGCAAGGGACAAGGGTATAGGTAACATGACAAGGGTTTAATTTAATTATTTAATTGAATTGAATTGAATTCAAATGTAAATGCAAATTTTTAAAATTTTAGTTTTAATTTTAATTGTGATTTATTTATTTATTTAACGTCAAGACAGAATCTAGTGGACAAAACCAGTCTGGTGAAGGAACTGTTGGTTTGTTTTTTACTTATTTTGCGGAAATTTTCACTTTTAAATAAATTTACATTCATTGAATTTTTTTTTTTTTTTTTTTTTACTGTAACAGCCTGGTCCCACGTGTTTTATTCCTTACTCAGGAGCTTATCTGAGGAAAACTCAGTCCGTTTTCTCACAGCTGGTTTGTCACATAATGTAAAATTCAAACATCCTACACTGTTTCTTCTACCATGAACATGTTTTATTAAAAGCATTGATTTGGTTGAATTTTTATGGGTGTAAATGTTGCAGCCGGCGTAAATTCTTAGACTTCTTGGTTGAATTAAATGCTTCTGGGTAATATTCTATGCTTTTAATACACATAACAACAAAAACAAAAAAAACACACATAAAAATCAGATTTGTAGTACAGTGTTTAAATGATGAAATCAGATAATGATAATTCATTGTTACTGTACATGTAAAAGTCCTTGTTAACACTTTTTGGCATCTTTATTAAAAAATGAGGCACTCATAGAAGCAGAACAGAGCAGAACATCATAGCATTGTGTCAATACCTCTGATTTTCCTCCTTCTGCGAAAAAAAGGGCAGCAGAAAGGATAATCGCCACCATTTTCTGACAGGTTGTGACCCCAGAGCAGAGATATCCCCTGCTCTCTCTCTCTCTCTGTCTGCTTATCCGCCTGAGGTTCCAGAGAGAGCTGTGGGATCAATCAGGTCTCCAGTCATCTTCTGCTAAAATGGTCTGCAGCGCATTCAGCAAGAGAACAAGTGTACTTTAGCGCATCACACCGTACACAGCCTTAGTAAAAGAAAACAAATATATGATGATGATAAGTCGCTTTTGTTGTGGAGACTGTATTTATATTGTAAAAACACTTCAAAACCAAACAATACTGTATTTATAAGGTTTATATTAGATTCATGCACTTGTTCAATGTTTTTAAATCGTTTGACTTGTAAGAACATACACAGGGACTGGTTATTTATTAAACAGAAAAAAAGGACCGTAAAAGTTATATAAACTCCCCGCCCCCCTCCTCCCTGTCCTCCTCCTTCCATTAGTCAGCTGGGGGTGTATCAGCTGGGCACTGCCCCCTCACACACCCACCATTCACGAACATGTGCCAGTCACTCGGCCCCTCGGCCCCGGAGCGGCGTCCAGATGGAGCCTTCACACACCCTCACGCCCGATTAACCCCCAATACCAGCGGCAGTTGATACAGTGGCTCCCAGAGTCCCACCCAGTGATCAGGGGTGTGAAAAAAAAGTGATTAAAAGCTCTTTCCTTTCTTTTTGATTGCTCATTATTGGTCTTCGGACTCTTTCATAAAAAAGCAACACTAAGATTACAAGCCTTGCTCACAGTGTACTAATGGGTTAATTAGTACTATAGTTAAAAATGCATTTCCCAGTGATTTGTTTATTTCTGTTTTATTACAATACATTTTTAAATATTTATTTTAAATAGTCTTAAATTTTAAATAGTTTTAAATACTCATTATCTTACTTTCATCTTAGTACTTAGTACCTTAGAAACAGAATTATAATAGAAAACTATATTTATAGAAATATTTGACAAAGTTCAAATTCAGACAAAGTTCTTAAAAAATATATTAAATATACTATTTATTTATTTAATATTCAATCAATTATATTATTTTATATATTTTCAATGTTTTTTTTTTTAAAAAACCTTCTTCTTAGTAGTTAGAGCTGTAAACAATGTTTAAAGAAACATATTTCATTAAGTTCAAGATTTCATCCAATGCTAAAAATGCATGAAATCATTTTTGAACAATAAAATCGCAAAAGGTTTTTAAATACTCAACTATTTTATCTTAATTTTTATAATTAACATAAAATAAGCAATGATATTTTCCTTTAGAAATACTGTCGTTTATAAAAAATAAGATTACAAACATTTAGCTTTAAAATAACAAAAAATCATTCTGTGACAATAAGATCAGATAATGTTTGAATAAATAAATAAATAAATAAATAAATAAATAAATAAATAAATTTTAGCATATTTAAACTTTAATAAATATGTAAAATGAGCAAAGGTTTAACAAAAAAAATCTGATTTATAAAAATAATTCAAATAATTCAAAGAACAATAGTAAAGCTGACTAGCCAACAGTCGCTTGTTATCACTGCAATCTATTAGTTTAACAACATGCCAGTGTGCAATGATCATGATCTAATCTTATTCACCATCCTAAACCACTGACATCTAATCCATGGACACGGACGCCCTGGTGGTCTGTAATGATACGCCAATGTGGCCTATAATATCATAACGGCGTGGGTATGCACTGATCAATTGGCATAATGAAGGCTAGCGTTTCCTATTAAAAGGCTGCAGCCAAGTCGTTTCGTTTTGTTGATGGCCAGAAAGCGGGTCGATCTGGGCCGCCGTGTTCGTCGATGCGGTGATTGTATCTGAGGAGCCGTAAGCACCTGGGCAGTCAGGCGTGAATTACGGGAAAGGACTGTGTGCTGGAAATTGACAGAATGTGCCGGATGCAGATAAAATGATGCATTATGTGGTGTGTGTGTGTGTGTGTGTGGTAGAGCGTGACATAATGCTCATGATTTATCTGTTACTGCACAGCATGGTGGAGGTGCATACACAGTTCATCATATTGTGTGTGTGTGTTTGGGGGGGGGGCATATGTGCATATGCATGTGCATATGTGTGTGTTATGGACTGGTTATTGTGCATAGCAGATGAAACCCAAGTCTGTGGTGTGATTATTGGTATTTCAGGAGCTTCGATCTGATCTCACACACAACCACAACCTGGTGCGAAAAACAGAAAACATCCAGTGACTCGCAGTTCTGTGGGAAGGAAACACTACGATGGTGAGAGAGGACTAGTTTGAGCTGACAGGAAGGCTACGGTACATCTGGGGTGAGCAGAAAAGCATCTCAGAAAGCACATGTTACACTACAAGAGCAGAAGACCATGTTAGGTTCCGTTTCTGTCAGCCATAAACTGGAATCTGAGGCTACAGTGGAAACAAACTCACCCACACTGGACAAATGACGATTGGATAAACACTGTTCCTTCATCTTTAGCTGTATTATTTCAACTTTTTGACAAATTTATTCACGTTCCTAATAATAAAATGTCGGATGAATGCAAAAAAAAATAAAAATAAAATAATTTTTTAAAATGATGTCAGTCCACAGAAAATCTATTGCTGCATATTGTAAAGTCCCCAAGCATGACGTGGGAATACAGCAGTCCATCACATGGATACACACCTTCTTTCACACATTCATTTACACCTAAGGTCACTTTGGAGTTGCCAGTCCACCTACTGGAATGTTTTCTCAGTGAACCAGGAAGAAACCCACTCAGAATGTTCAAAACTCAGGTTTTGCTGATTGCTGTCAGTAGTGCGAATATCTTACATAGTATAAAATAACACATGAGCCAGTATATTTGGTGGTCAGAGGATCCAGCTGATCCAAAAGTTAAGGGTCTTGATCATGTACCTATCCAGGGCCTCAGTGGTTGAATGATATGTGTGCCAAACGGTCATGGGTTTTTTTTTCATTTTCTACTATGTAAGAGATTTACATTACTTTAGAAATCTACAGAAGTTTTTACAGTAATTTCTGTGTGGTTCTGGTTCACCAGATTCCACCTACCTCCAGAAAACATGCAGGTGCACTAGAGACTCCAAGCCCATGCCCTTAGGTGTAAATGAATATGTGAATGAAGGTGTGTATGTGTAAAATGTGTTTCCATGCAATGGACTGGTGTATTCCCACACCATGCTCAGTGTTCCTGGGCTCAATCGACTAAATTGCTTACTAAAGAGGAATGAATTGGTGAATTCAAAAGTGCACAGAGAATCCACATGCTCAAACCTAAAAATCTAACGAAGGCGGGGTTTTCAGGTGGGGGTGTGGTTAGAGGCGTGGTTGCCATGAGAGTCTGCCAAGCTGTTATGTTTCACCTAAAATTAATGATGAGGGTGCCAATAATTTTGAAAAACAAGTAGTGTTGCAAAAACCCATTCCGAAAATATACTCATTAACAAAAATATATAAAATACTACTATTTAGTGAGTCTGTATGTTCAAGCTCAAGATATAACATCACATTTTATGTATTATTTTCTGCACCTTTTGATAACGGACATTTTAGTGCCAGCCAATTCGAAGGGTTCATAAGCATACCAGGGCGGCTAAATAAAATAATATAATATTTACGTGACAGATGCACGGAATTTAATGTCATCGTGATAGATATCAGGTTGCTCAGGTATCATGCTGTAACTTTTTTTTATTACTATCATACCACGTTTCGTCTGCATGTTCTCCAGCCTGTGCCCATGGGAGATAAGACGAAAAAGAAAGACAGACAGAGAGAGAGAGAGTGAGAGAGAAAGACAGAGAGGAGATTATCTCATGCCTACATTATCACCATCTTCCACAAAACCCTGCAGCCTCTTATCACTCTGCCGTGCTCTCCATGCGTTCTCTCCGTCCTCCACACTTCCCCTCCACACCTGTCTGCTCTGGAAGATATGCTAATGAAGGCGGCGGGGCAGGAATACTGCTGTCAGGTCATTACCATGCATTAGCCTCGACTCATCTCCGCACTAATTCCTCATCTCCATAATCACATTTGGGAATTTTCTCCTCCTGTGAATGGAGATCCCGGATCTTTTTTTGGGGTAAATATAATCTACGCCGATTGAATATCAGACAGCCGGAATGTGTTAACATCCGCTCAGGTTATTCCTCTCACAGAGTTGGAATGTCTAATATGTTATATGATCTATTTATTTATGATATATTATCATTTGTGGAAATTTATTTGTCAAATCTTTTGCGAATCTAAGGTCACTCTGGATATGCAAAAATACAAAAAACAAGACAAATTGACTTGAAAAACCGACGTATTTAGAGTTGGTCACTTTAGCTTGGACACCAAAATTCAAAAGATGTCTCAGAGAGAAAATTCTGTGTATTCAGAATCAGTTTACACAGACTTTTGTGTTATCCTGCATGTAAAAATTCACATCTCTTAATAAACAATTTTTGTTTTGCCGTAAACAGATAAAGAGCATGTTTCTAGCCTGAGGGAGGAAACCAGAGAACCTGGAGGAAACCTGAAGCACGGGGAGAAGATGTAAACTCCACATGTAGGGTGGAGGTAGGAATCATCCCTCAATCTGTGAGGTACGAGGCAAAGGTGTGAAGGAAGTCCGGTGTTGGGGGTGTGTCCAGGTTTATGTGTGTATAAAGTTGAAAGACATGGCTGTATTTCCAGACTATCTGCTTTTACATCCATATTAATATGACTATATTAGTAAATGTACTGACCTCCAGCAACTAAAGGGTCAGAATCACTACAAATCTTTTCATTTTTGCACGACTCACAATGAAGTATAAAACGTTTCAGAGATTTGAGGAGTCAAAATCACAGTTGACAACAAACATGTGGACGATTTGTATGATTATTGAGTGACTAATGTACTGTATTTATTACATTTAAATATTGAATAATCCTCGACTGGCATTTACAAGCTGGTCGGAATCGATTCCCAGACAGCGATGGATGAACTGAAGGAGATAAATAGATAGAAACAGAAGGAGGGCAGTGTGTGTGTGTCACTAATCAGAACAACAATACACACAGACGGAGGAATCAGCTGCAGTTCACGCCCCCTCTGCTCACTCTGGCTAATCGCTAACCGAGCCCTGCTGAAGGATACGGAGCCGGACGACTCGTACCTCGCCCCCTTGTTGACCTTTTCACCTCAGGAAGTGACCTCATCGGGGATTCCACCTGATCAGCCGGGCCAAATCTCGGACGTTGTGCTGCAGTGACACAAAAGACAACAAGATGCTTCTTTTAAATACAATGACACATTTTTAAAAATTTATATTTACAATTAATTTATTACATCATAACGGTTCCACACAACAACAAAGTTCTCGCACCAGCTTCTGAAGACTTTCCTGAGGTGGAAAAACTTAAAGCTTTACCTCTAAAATAGTCAGTACTTTTGGGAAAATCTGTTTAGTCCTTCATTACTATAGCGACAATATACGTTATTACAACGTTGTTACTATAGAAACAATAGTAACAGTAGGATATCAGATTATAACAGAGCAGTATTACAAGCCGATGTTATAGGAAAGGACTTCAGAAGAATCTTCTGACCAATCAGAATCAAGAATTTAATAGCACTGTTATCAAGCTTCGTGATATTTTTGACCCCTAATCCAAGAAAGCCATGGCTTAATAGCTCTCTATATCTCTACATATGTTTTCTGTGTGTGTGTGTGTGTGTGTGTGTGGTATCATCTGCCATGAGGATGAACCCAAATGTAAATATGCTTCTACGTCTCTCTTGACAGGAGACAGACAGGTGCCCAGCTGCTTGGACGGCCCCCTTCTTGAGTAAGCCCCGCCCCCTCCTTTGCATGTCTCATTTCAATATATTGAGTGGGCCATCTGTAAGCCATTTATCTCATTCAAAAAGCCATGAGTCTCTCTCTATCTCTCTCTCTCTCTCTCTCTCAGACACACACACACACACAGCATGCCCTCTCACTGTTCATTAACATAAACTCACACTGACATGCACAGGCACACACACACACACTCTCCCATGCACTCATACACACATGCATATGGATAGGCATACTCGCACCTGCATAAGCACACACACTCTCTCCCACACACACACACACACACACAACGGCATGAGCAGACAGAGAAACTCTGAAATATCAAAATATTATTTCAATATATTATTATTTTTATATTATAGTGTCATTAACTTGGAGGTTGTTTTAGTTTTTTTCATATTAATCTAATGAGCCGTAGCTTTTGTATTCCGTTTGAATGCATTAACAGACATGTAATAACACACACACACACACACACACACACACACTGCACAGTTCCTACTGCTGCCTCATCTTCCCTGTGCTGTGTGCGTTTTAGTTTTTTTGTCGTTCTGTCAGAGTGAGACGTTCATTCATCAGCAGCTTTATCACAAACCGGACAAATCTCTCTCTCTCTCTCTCTCTCTCTCTCTCTCTCTCTCTACCTGTCGCTCCCTCTGTCTCTTTTTGTCTCCTGTCCCTGTTTTTTTGCTACTTGAATGTATTTAGCTGTTTTCTCTCTCCTTCTATCTGTTGGTCTCTCTATCTTTATGTCAGTCTAACTGTCCATTTTTCTTCCTGTCTCTGCCACTGTCTTTTTCTATTCTTGCATCTCTCTATCTCTCTCTCTCTCTCTCTCTCTCTCTCTCTGACACACACACACACACTTTCTCTCCCATCTATCCATCCCTCTGTCAGTCTATCTGTCTCTCTGACTGCACATCTATCTATCCATCTCTCTATCATTCTGTTTGCCTCTCTCTCTCTCTCTCTCTCTCTCTCTCTCTCTCTCTCCTCTCTCTCTCTCTCTCTCTCTCTCTCTCTCTCTCATTCATCCATTTGTCTCTTTCTGCTCTTGCTTAAGTGTGTGTCAAATCTACCTCTTCATCCCTCTCCCCCCGCCTTTTCTATGTCTGTATGTCTATACCATTCTTTTTCAGTCAGACTCTCTCTCTCTCTCTCTCTCTCTCTCTCTCTCAAATCTATCCCTTCCTCTTGTCCTCCTTTTTTCTTTTTCTTTATTTGTATCTCTCTCTCCTTCTTTTTCTTTCAGACAGTCTCTCTCTCTCTCTCTCTCTCTCTCTCTCTCTCTCTCTCTCTCTCATCTATTCATCCCTCTGTCAGTATATCTGTCTCTCTATCATTCTGTTTGCCTGTCTATCTCTCTCTCTCTTTATCTGTCTCATTTATCCACTTTCTCTCTCATCTATCCATCCCTCTGTCAGTCTATCTGTCTCTCTGACTGTATACCTTTCTGTTTGCCTCTCTCTCTCTCTCTTTCTCTCTCTCTGAGTGAAAGTGTAGTAAACTGTAGTAAATGTCATCACCTGAGATGAGTGGAAATCCTGACGGCTTTTAAAAGATCAGAAAAAGATCACAGTCCCAAATTCTTATCTGGATAGTTGCTAGCTCAGAGTAGGTTTTTTTTAACTTGGGGTTGTTTTTGAAGTCATGACCCCACAGGAACTAAACTACATCATGCGAATAAACACTCCTGGTTTTTTTTTTCCTTATCACAAATAATAATTCAGCTTCACAGCAAGACACAATTATTATATGTAAAGATCTGAAGAAAAGTGCGGCAAGAAATGTTCTGCAAACTTAGACAGACTTCACTTACTTTTCCTCAAGAGCTCTGAAGATCCAGTTTTCCTAAATAAACCCTCAGCTTTTCAGTTTCTCAACAGATTACAGTACAAAAAACAAACAAACAAGAGAGCAAATAGATCAGTTCTGTAAAGCAGCCGTGTGATGAATGACGGAGCAGCGAGAGCACCGAGCCTTCGGGCTTCATCTCCTCGGTGCCTCCAGACTCTCAGGAGTTAATGTCTTAATCTATTTTCTGCTGAGTGCTCGCAGTCGAGCTCCATGGCCAAGGGCGTTGAGAAAAAACCCCTAATGAAATGCTCTTTTAGGAGGCCCGTCATTAATTGGTCACAGTTAGAAAGGGAATGTCAACACGGCCGACGTTATCCCGCTCTTAATCTCGCGGAAGCTAGAAGCCTTCACTTGAGCGATGAAAGTTTTATTTATTTATTTATTTTTTGATAGATCAGTCTTTGAAATATTGAGGCTGATAAACACAGAGATGGTCAATTTATTTATTTATTTTTGAACAAAACATAAAGGACTCTCATGGGTTAAAGTTAAGGTCTTGAGAAGGTTTGAGAACAGGCTTTATTTCATTCAGCTAAAAAAGATAAAGAATTACATTTTCAAAAAAGTATAATTAAATAATTATTTTTACTTTATTTATTATAAATTATTTTTTTATTGTTTTTATTTTATTTTATATTATTTTATTCTATTATTTTAAATATATAACTTAAAAAAAAAAACTGAATTTCACTATCACAGGGTTCCCTTTAAAAAATAAATAAATGAAATAAGCAAATGTAGTAAACTAAAATTAAACCTTCAATATAGTAGCCTACAAACCTGCATTTACTCTCTCAGCTGGCTGATGAAAAAGTTTACAGTTGATTTCAGGGTTCCAGGATGCAGATTGGTGGTGACTTTTACATCTGTGGTTTAACGCTTTAACCACAACCAGCTCAGCTCGCCTACGTCGATTCACCCACCTCCAACTACAACTCAAAGATGTGTTCCCAAATCCCAGCACTGGCTGGTTGCCATGGCGTTGTGTCCTTGAGCAAGACCCTTAACCTTCAGCTCAGCTGGATCCGGCTTCAATGGTGAGCTGTTTTGTTTTGTTTTGCACTACATTACTATTATACAACACTACATTACTTGCGTACTCTTTAGCATAATAACAGGAAGTTTGACATGACACTAAAATAGACAAACATATGAGAAGCATTAAGTATATCAACTACATTTTTTAAGACACGTCTATATCGATTACATGTAGCTGTGAGTAATCGTCCATCTTCTCAAGTACTCAAGACAGGTTCCTCTGTGAAATACAAAACTCTTTACATCTAATAGAAAGCCACAAATCTTCACTGCTATTGTCTCGACATTCTGATTTAATCAATGGAACACTGTGATTGTTTTCCTGCTATTTACTTAGATCATTTTTTTCTATTCTTTTCCCTTTTAGCCTGTTTGTTGGTTTACTCTGTCTATGGCCATTATTTATTTATATATTTTTGTTAAGTTTGGTGACACTGTATATCTTCTATTTAACTGTGGATAGTTAATTGTATAATTCATTATTTTTTTACACCTGAATCTTGTACTATTATTCTTTCAATATGGCAAACAAACAAACAAACAAACCCACTAACCGGCAGAGTCACGCATCAGTGATGTCCCTTTATTGCTTGGATAGAGAAGGGCTGTCAGTTTAGGACCAGTGGACCAATGGAGACTTTTATCCAGCCCCCTAATCTGCAAAAAACTGTACAGAAAACTGAAGCGTGAATAAAGAGAAAATTAAATTACAAGCAATAAATAGCAGAAAGAACAAGCATCCGAATAAAGTTAGCATGGAAAAAAAATCTTTTTAATTTCTAATATGTTCTTTTCTCTTAGGTTTTTTTTTTATTCTGTGTTCAATTCTGTGATTCGGACGTATTCTATTTTTTTTGATCACACAACTTGACGCCATCCATTACATCCATCCATTCATTTCCTATACCCACTTTATTCCTAATTAGGATCACAGGGATCTGCTGGAGCCTATCCCAGCACACACTGGGCAAAAGGCAGGGGTACACCCTGGACAGGTCTCCAGTCCATCACAGGGCCACACATATAGACAGACAACAGGCAATTTAGAATTACCAATCCACCTAATGTGCATGTTTTTGGACTGTGGGAGGAAACCAGAGTACCCGGAGCAAACCCACGCAGGCACGGGGAGAACATGCAAACTCCACACAGAAAGGATTCGAACCCAGGACCTTCTTACTGTGAGGCAACAGTGCTAACCACTTAAGCCACCATGCTGCCCCTTGCATACCTTCCATGTTATTTTAAAGTATGTAAGACATTACAGCACTCTTTACAGCAAATACGTTTATAGTTATTTTTGGAGTGCTAAATCTGTATAGACTGAAGCTAAATAAATAAATAAATGATTAACTGTTTACTTTTGAATGCTTGACTTTGATTGTTAAGAAATATGGAAATAATTCACGCGGCGACTTCAGAGCAACATAAACAACGTTGGCTAAATTTGGGCATGACCACATCAGCGACATGCCAAAGTAGAGACAAGTCGATCTTTAATGAGACCCACACTGGAATGCTCCAGGAGAACTGATTTGGGATTAGCTAGTTATGCTACACACTGATATACACTGTTACTATGGCAACCAGTCATAGAAGCACCCACTATGGCAGCTTTATAATTATTTTAAATGTCTAGAATTATTTATACGGCGTCTTTTTTGTGTAAGGAGACATTTCTTTAGAGTTTGGAAGGAGTCTCTAGTGTCAGTGATTTTTTTGTACTGGTTTCTCTGTAACATGATGAGTTGCAAGATCTTTTTAAAATAGAAAGAGAGACAGAAAGATAGATGCTGAAGCGTTAACAGAAACTAGTGCTGGGGACGTTACCGAAACTTAGATATGTAACTTTAAATGGATAAAAATATTAATGATTGTAATCACTGATACATTTCGCTGGTGTAAAAGGAATAAAGCCTGTAACTCCACCCATAATCACAGTGCTGGTTATTTTTATTAACAGTCCTCACACAACCAAGACTTCAACTCTATTGATGATGAACATTATATCTGGATCCACCTGCTATCTTGAATACCTTTCGCTGAGGCTGCTGCGACAAACCCGTGTTAATGAAACAGCTGATCCTCTATCCTGACCTCAGCTTTTTTTTATTCAGCCTCTCCAGCTTGGGACTGGGACATATGCGTCGGATGAAACCTGGCCGCACCAATCCAGCCCTGAGGGTCCTCCAGAGCCAAGCCGAGCCTCCAGGCCTCTCATTCAAGCCCTCAATGCATCACCCAGCGGGGGACATCCAGAGCACCGCATCCCCCTTTTTACACACTCCTCCGCCAGTGTGAGGTTCCCCACAGAACGCCTTTCACTCGCCGTCAGCAATTAAGTCGTTTTCTGCTTTCCCAACATCTTAACCCTTATGTTCTGTCAGGGTTTGAATGGGTTTATTGGTTGAATTATACCAGTGGAACGAATACTGAAAATGTGTTTTCTTTCCTTAACATTAGTTTATAGAAATTGTATCATTTCTAAATTGTGAAAAGATTTAAAAGTAACAGCATTAAGAATGACAAAAGTGTGTACCGAATTATACTGCATAATTATTGATTACTCTCATTTTGAACGGATGATTTAGAATTAATATTTATTTATTTATTTATTTATTTATTTATTTATTTATTGTAAAGAGCTAGATACTGAGGAAAGAACCTTTCGATAATATTCAGATTATTTCTATAAGTTTTTACTGAATGTCAAAAACTACATAAATTTTGGGGAGAATTCTCCCACTAGCTATTTGTTCCCTCATCATAAGTTCTGTTATTTCTGGTCTATTGTTGGAGCCTAGCCCAGTTACGAGCTTCTCCACACCAACATTCACATAAATATATTAACGATCTGAAGCATGAAGTTAATATGGTCTTAATTAAAAGTCCATTAAGTTGGTGGAATTAAAGCTTAATCCCAAAAGCTAAAGTAACTTACTGCTAAAGAGTCTACAAATTGCTTACAAATGAATGGTAGAAGTCCATCACCGGAGCTCTAATAGAGCCGGCGTAATTACTTTAAAAAGTGAATTATCTTCTACGGGGGCCGTTATCAAAAGTTATCCGGCCAGGGCCAGCGATTATTAAAGCCTTAATCAAATATAGATGGTCATTTGTTAATTGAATTATTCCAGACCATCAGAGAGCGTTCGCAAGGTGAGAGATGAGGAGTAATGGATATGACCGTATATCTAACTGATATGACTGCAGATGGATCAGACTTAGTGTTAAAGGGAAAATGTGGCCATTACAGATGAAGCAAAAGTGATAGCACCCTCCCTCTAATATATTAAGGTTTCAAATAAATCCCAGCTTTCTTCAGTAATCTAAATAAAAAAAAAAAAAAGAAGAGAAAGAAGAAGTAGAAGAAAAGTTTGTCCTTGTAGGACTTTCCCATTCATTTCCTCAACTGGAGTATTACTGCAGAATTGAAGTTCCTGGAGGTGAAGATGAATCTAATCAACTCTCCTTCTATAAGCTTAACTTTTGATTCTTAACTTTTTTCTTAAATTCTTAACAAATCAGGTCAGACTCCACCCCCTGAACATTTGGTTTAACTCCACTGAGGTTGAAGGTGCTGGATCAGATCTGATTCCACGCCTTCGTTCAACTTTGCTCAGGTTGGAGGAAGTAGATCAGGTCTGACTCCACCCCCTGGACTTTTGGCTCAACTTTGCTCAGGTAGGAGGAGCCAAATCAGGTCTGACTCCACCCCTGGACTTTTGGTTTAACTTCACTGAGCTAGAAGGTGCTGGATCAGGTCTGACTCCACCTCCTGGACTTTTGTTTCAGCCCTGCTCAGGTACGAGGAGCCAAATCAGGTCTGATTCCACTCCCAGGACTTTTGTTTCAGATCTATTTAGGTTATAGGAGGTAGATAAGGTCTGACTCCACCCTCTGGACTTTTGGTTCAGCTCTGCTCAGGTTGGAGGAGGTGGACTATTCATTTTGCAGCAAAGAATATTTTGATTTTGAAGACAGTGTGTGTAATGAACGAGGTGGCTTATCTACTCCATCCTTTTTTCCCCTAACAAACACCTCTGGAGGAGAAATTAAATTTAGGTACAATAAATACACACAATATTCACAAAAGAACATAACTGTAAAAGTAATGCTTTGGGTGATCACATGTCTCTTGATAGGTTTTTCAATTACATTCCATTATTTTACAAACAACTGCATGTGTCTTGCACCTTCAGAGGACAATCCAGAGAAATCCCCCCCCCACACACACAAAACACCACAACTCTGAATACTATACTCATTACTTTCCTTCAGCAGCCACTGAAGCCAAGACAGGTGTGAGAGCTAAGCTTCCCTCTCTCGAACACTAGCAACCAACACACACAAACACACACACACACACACCGAAAAGGAGAAAATGAAGGATCATAGGGCAGCGCTGCAGTTGAGTGGCAAACATACTGACAGCTCTGCGGTTCCCACTCACACGTCGAGGGATGGACGAGCACCGATAACAACACTTCACTCCAGCATCTCTGCTTCAGAGACACTACACAGCCTGCTGTTTGGGCAAAAATTAAACTTCCATGCCAAGACATGTTTGGTGTCGATGATTAGTTTTGCACAGAGTAGAAATCTGTCTCAAACAAACTCTTTTAATATTTGCGTTAAAACCACAACTGGTTCTTCAGGGATCACGCAGTTGTGTCATGCTTCATCCAGATGTCCTTCTGAATCCTGAGCTGGTTACAGAAGCTGTGATTTGAGCTCAATGTGAATGGGCTTCAGCAGCATGGACACAAGCTACCACTCACTTACCCTTATTTTCATATAATTTGCATAAACCATGCCCCAATTCGATTCAGATATACATCAAATGTACATGAAACAAAGCCTAATTTATGCAGTTATGGAATTATTGCAATGTTAAGTGTTAAATCTTAGGAAAACGTTGTACTGCTTGCTGAAATATTACATTCACGACACCCCAGAACATTTCTGAATAATTTCCTCTTAATCATATCCAACACCAGACGTGTTGAATTTTTTTTCTCTGCTTGTTATTCTTGTTACTCCTGCAGTCCAGCCATTTCGCTCTGAATACACAGTTTGTTCAAATCTCACCTGGCGATGCAGATGTAACATTTGTCTTGTCAATAAAACTATTTGCGCTGCATTGATTAGCTGTAGTTCTGTGTCTGGGAGGATGGGAGGAGTCTGAACGCCTCAGGACTTCCTGACAGAAAGAGAAAAGAGTGAGAAAGACAGAAAGATGGATTGTGTGTGAGGTGATGCGCGAGAGCTGATTCACCAAACACAGATTGTGTCACCAGCTCATGCTGACTGGCAGGAGGATGTTGTGTGTGTGTGTGTGTGCTGCACAGGGCTGATACTACACTCTGGAGATTCCTCAGATAAGAGAACTGCTGTTGTCTCTTCACACCACGGCTCCCCTGAGAGTGACAGGGACAAAGCTGGACGGCGAATGATTGCCTGTGTCTGTGTGTGTGTGTGTGAGAGAGTTCAGAAAGAAACCTTAGTCCAAATTGTAGCTTCACTGCATGTGTCAGAAATCAGCAGTTACATGTTTACGAATAATTCCGAGCTCGACTTTAACCGGGAAGTCAGAAATAAGTCCTTTTCAAGCTCCATACATTTGAGCTACAAATTGTGAGGGAAACATTTTGTACGGCTTTTGTCAGAATCCGTTCTAGAATTATAAATCAAACACTACTATATGCAGTATTTAAGTAAGGAAGTGCGACGTTGTTTACCGATGTCGATGTGAGCAGCCATGTTGATTTGAAGTCACTTCCTGATCTTAGGGATGATCTTAGGGACATTTTCTGAGTCCTGAAGCATATTTTTGTTTGCTTAGCTGACGAAAAAAATATGACAGAAAGGTTGGTGAGTGCTTAGTGATAACAGGAACTAATTCACCGTTAACTAATCACGGTGAATTCCTACCAGAATGTGGCACAAATGGAAATCTGTTTCATTTACAATCATCACACAATGTAACACCAACCGTGCCACCTCTCGACATGATAGCTTGCACCTTCCGAACACAGCATATGTAGACATCATGCTAAGCTTCCTGTGTCTCAATCAATCAATAACAAACCTGCGATCTATAACACGGCCATTATCACCTCTGATTAAAAGCGCCACGGGAGAATGTCCATCCCGAGCCGATTTGACAGGGCGTAATAGAACGGGTAGTGTTCAAGGGGAGCGAGAGGACGGCCGCTGATGGTTAGTGTGTCTTGGCGTGATGCGAACCTTCAGCCTCGCCTGCTCAACTTCATTACTTAAGAAAAGTGACAGAAGCAAGCCACGGGTTTCTGATGCACGGAGGACGAGCGCGATAACGTCTCCATCCACAATCATACATAAAAAGCCAGGGTGGTTAAAAGCGGTGGCCTGCCCTTGGCCCGGCGGCTCTTCTCATTCATCTGCGTATTAATAAAGACAGGCCAATTCCTCCTCTTAACTCAGCAAGTGCCTGCAAAATGAGCAGCTGACTTTGAATTTAGAGTGTTCATTAATAGGATATTATGGCCGATCGTGGGGCGAGGGTGGGGGGTGGGCGGTGGGGGGGCGTTTGCGGGGTGGCGGGGCAGGGGGGTCCGAGGATGAGGACAATGTCTGACACGAACGTCGGAGGATTTCTTTAAACGGTCTTGGAGGAGATGGAATATCAGAATACATAAACAAGGCTTTCTGTTAGAGCCAAATAAAAGCAGACAGATGTAGACGCACCGTTTGGGTTCAGGCTAATTGTTAATCTGTTGTTAGTTATTTAGGAGATTCGATAAGTAAGGACTCAAGCGTGACAGCCGAAATGCAGCTCATCACTTGAACATGTCCTGAAGGAAAACATACTTAATTTTAAGCACTGACACTGGAGACTCCTTCCATAAAATTTGAACTAATAATACACAAAAACTTTTGTGTATTATTCACATAATTTAGATTGCATTATATTATATTACATACTATGTTTAGATCACACAGACATGGAACTATTGTCATAGCTGTTAATATTTTATGATATAAATGGGAATTTGCTGCTGTTTTATTTTGCCCATGTTGAACGTTGAGTGTCTTTGTCATGTCCCACTCCACAGTGGTGGTTCATATGAAGCTCGTATGTAAGTAGACTCTCAGAACTTTAAGAATTTGTAGTGTTTCATTAGTATTTCTGTTTTTTTTCCCCTAGCCTACTAGGGGCAATATATTAATAGAAAAGTAAAAAAGCAGTTAAAAACGGTTATTTTTCCACACAAATGTTTGTATCTTCAAAGTAATTGCTGATATCAAACCCATTTCTGCTCTCTGAGATGCTCCAAGTGCTTGTTCATTTGAAAAGCAGCTCAAATTTGAGCTTCAACCACTACAATCCTGTGTAAGGTTATCCAACAGCGGGAAAAACACGTCTAAAACACACCAAAAGCCAACAGAGTCCTGACTCATTTTATCTCAGACTCACTGTCAGAAAATCATTCATTTGTTTATACTGATCAAGTTCAAATGAATCAGCAAAACAATTTCATTTTTTGTGCAGTTCATATTGAGAATGTCAACAAAACTCTAAGACTGAACTCTATGAGCTAGTGAGCTCTTGCTAACAGCTCAAGCTAATGCACCTGCTCAAGCCTTAAAAAAAATTAGCACTTAGATTGACACTGTGATACGTTTTTATCAGACTCACACAGCTGTAGGACGCTATCTGATTTTTTGGGGATTAACCCACATAATCGCGACTGTCTACTACGGTCCGATTCAAGGCCACGCTTGAGTTCTCTTGCACTTGGGACTAGGAAGAGCAAAGCAAACACATTTCTAGAGCGCAACGAAATTCTGTAGCTTTTTTACAAAAAGCTAAGAAAGAAAACACAAATCCGACAGAATCCTGACTGGACCAGTCTGCTAGTCTGTTTCTGCTAATCAGACGTGCAATAGTAGAAGAATTTTATTTTGCAATACAGGGTTAGCTGCTGATGCTAAGTATAATTACACAGAATCTTTGCTTAGTGTTTTACCAACACGTCTGAGGAAAAAGCTGATATTTCCAGTAGCTTGGGTTAATTTTTAAGATGTTTCTGCTTTTATATTTTGAATTCTTCTTGCTTCATGCTAGGTTGAGAAGTTGTTAGCCTCAGTAATTAGCTAGCATCACTAGCTAGTTTCACATAGTGTTCCGTTTTAGGTATAAAAAAAATAATTTATTATAGTTCATTCTGTTTAAATCTTAGATAAATATATTTTTTGGTGTGTGAGATATCCTTAATAAGCCTACACGTTTTAGTTAGTAAGACAAACCATTTTGGGGGGGTTATTTAAGCTAAGAATGACTCAATCAAAGTGAATTCAAAGTGAATTTTAATTTAATCTCCTGATTAAACTGATTATTTAAAAGAATAAATGTACAAGGCTATGGTACAAGGTATATACAGTACATAATTACTGCGTGGATATAACTGAATGGTGATTTATATACTGGATATGCTTATACAGTGGAAATGGAAATCCGATAATCAATTTTTTGGAGAAAAAAAATAGTCTGGCTCACTGTCATATTAGGGCTTTAAGGAGAAGGCAAGAGGAAGTAAAGAGCAGGATAATGGCATACCAATCGCCTCCAATCTCCGTCTTCGGATAAATGACTTCTGAAGTCCGGGGTAATTGGAGAGGAGGGAGACAGGCGTCAGGATGAACAGCAGTATTGAAATGAAGCGGGTCAGCGGGAAGGCAGACACTAGGGATATCCGTCGCCATTGACGTGCGAGAGGTTGAACGGTGTGCTGGAGAAAAGAGTGAGGTGAAAAGAATCACACGGAAAAGAAAACTGAACCAACACAAGTGAAAGAATTCATGGAATGCAAGGATTTGGCTTGATCTGAGTTCCCAGATGTCCTGGAAAAATGACGCATAGTGTAGAAAACACCTGGATATTTGGTCAGTGAAATCCTGAAGAAGTGTAAAGTTGGTATATATTTTCCTCATAATATCATATATCATATGTCCATTCAGTCCATTCAATTACACTTTAAATGTAGAGCACTTTTATCAGTTAGCATTGCCACATTGCTACTTTACAGAAATATATCAATTCTGAAGTAAAAAATTATTTTAACATTTAAAATTTATCCTTAAAAAGTAAGCCAGGGGTGACGGTGGAAAGAAAAATAAGAAATTAATAAGAAACTTTATAAATTCTGTGAATATATATTTATCTAGAGTATATTCACGTACACTTGGAAAAAGCTCTGAGTGATTATTTATATTTATATACAGTCAAACCTCGGCATATGAATGCTCTCCCTTACAAATTTTTGTCTTAAAAATTTAAATTTTGCAAGAAATTTGCATCGGCATACGAAGCATTTTTGGCATACGAACCAAATCAAACCCAATGCCGGCTAAGTCATGCGTACGTCCGAGAGCCGTTAAAGACTTGTTTGTGTCGGTGGAAAGCCAAGCGAAGCCAACTGAAGTGAGTTTACGAATTTTACGAATTTTTCTTCAGTCAGCGAAAGCTGTTTCGAAAGAGTCAACCCACGATACTAACGTTGCTTAGGCATGCCTTCAGAAGCTAGGTGATTTTCTGCATGTTTTTGTTGACAGATTGGTGGCTGTTCTATTTTTAGCCCAAGCATGCTTGGCTTGGGTGAGTTCTTTGTAAGCAGCCCTACAGTTTATGTGTTATATACGCTTGTATTGGAAATATTGGTAATATTTGTGGGTGCCTGGAATGGATTATCTGCATTTACATTATTTCTTACTGGAAAATTAGTTTCACAATACAAATTTTCGCCTTAAGAACGCACCTCTTGAATGAAGTAAATTCATACACCGAATATCACTGTATATGAATATTTGTGAATATTGTTTAAGACACTGATTAACATACAGTACATTTGGGTTTAAAGTTTAACAGTGTTAGGAATTTTGTTGTCAAATTGCTTAAAATCAGCCTTGTTGGGTGTGTAATTCATTTGCAACTCAATGAGCAACGTAAAACAAATGGAGAAATCATGCTACACCATTGTATATCATAACATAATTGCTTCGAAATGTGTCTGAATCACATTCAGCCTTGTTTTCCCTGTGAAAAGGACCAGGCAGTACTGTAAAGAAAGCCACCTCAAACCTCACAAGAACTTTAACCCTATCAGTTCATAATTTCAATAAGAGATGACTGTTGACAATTCTTAGAAATTTAGCATATTATAGCATCAAGTGTCTTGGTCGGGCTTGGCATCGAAAGCTTCCTACATAATGACAGGCAAAGAGAACAGAAAGAAGAAGAAAACGAGAGGGACGGCGTAAAGGGGACTGAAGAGAAAGATGGGAGCAGGTGAAAAGCAGACCGGCAGATGGCTGCGAGAGCTCTCCACAATGTGCTCGCCAGATCTATATTCATACCATCGGCCCACCTTTGAGTTTGAAAAGGATTACACCTTGTGTTCAAACACACAAGGGCCCAGGATGCAATGGGGCACCCACTTAAGGCAGTCTTCATTCAAGCTTAACTCCTTATGCCTCATTATGGGTAATCCTTATTAGAAACGCAGTAATGCAGGTCTGAATGGGCCGCCAGCAGATACAAGGACATGTGTTACTATTGTGGCCGGGTGTATCGGGTTAATCCCGATTCAAAGGAGGAGAATCTGGGCGCTCCTTACACCCTCTGGAGGCCCTCCTTTGGGGGTCTCGGCAGAGGTCCCTGTCGGCATGGCAACACACGGCTGCCGCTATTGTGAGCCGAACCTGTTGGCACGGCACCTTCCTTGGCTGTATGCAAATGCGGATCATGAGGACAAGCTAAAAGAGACATAAATGCCACAAGAGCTTTTTATTAAGATACAAAAGCGGGGAAAATGACTTTGAGGCATAATCCTGCTGCCGAACAGAAGCCGGGTGAGGAAAGATCACAAATGTGGTCATGTCAAGCAACAGGGTTTCAGCTCTGGTCCTCTTTTTTTGCCATTTATTAGGTAAAACACAAGAGAGTCAAGAGAATGTGTGGTTAAATGCAAAAGAGGAAATCCTTGATTCATACAAATATTTGATTCATAACAACTTGCTGTTCATAGCCATTTGTCCACTTTTTAGAAGATGGAAATCATATATATTTTTGAGTATCAGTATTTATCTGGAAAATCCAACAACTCCATATGGTCCATGACCTCCAAGCCCACCATACAGCAATCACACATAATTACTGAACACTAGAAACCAATAGTGATCATTAGCAATGAATTAGTAATGGATAAATCACTAGAGGCCATGAAGGTACATATCCAGAAGAATCTGTACCATTCATCCATCCTTTTTCTGGACTGTTTATCCTACACGGTGTAACAGGGAGCCTGAAGTTGATCCCAGGGGCACAAGGCAGGAAACACTCTGGATGGGGTACCAACCCATTACACTTTAGCATCAGCCTACAGTGCATGTCTTAGGTACTGGGGGAGGAAACTAAAAGAATTCAGGAACCCACAAGTTGCACATGCTGAAAGAAAAATCAGAAAGTATCATGAAGAAGTTTCCAAGGGTGGTATTAAAACTGGCTGTTTCTATTTCTCTGACACTGGAGACTCCTTCCATTTATATTTAACAAAATGTGTTCTTCACTATCACTTTATTTAACAACCATAAGTATTTATTTGTTTAAGAAACATTTAAAAAATCTGTTAATTATTACATCATGAATGCATTTCCAGTACAGCCTGTTTTTTGGTCTGGGTTGCAGTGGCTTATATAACCAATCGGGTTCAATGTCAGGAATTAGATCAAACTAAATTTATCACAAAATAAAAACTGGTCAAACTTTATCCATTCAATGGGCAAAATGGGATTAAAACTCAGATATTAACTATTTTGTTGAAAGCATATTTTTATGGAACTGCACTGAGAAACAGTTTCTGGGAATTATGGGGTTAACTCTTATCAGGATACAAGTTGTACATGATATTCACAGGGTCTAAGAGTGGAAAGAAAATGAAGACAGCTTGTTGGTGTTGGCTCTCGGCCCTAACGAGCTCCCCAGGAGTTGCATTAGCGATGCCTCAACGTTGCAGGACAGAAATTAGCTGCTTGTGTTCAGGTTTTATTGGCAGCATGCATGCTCTGAGAGAAGCATAGAGAGAACTCGGTGTATTTGCCGGTCTATCTTTAATGTTACCATACTAATGTTGTTGTCACTTGGAACCTTGCGCATGCTACGCCATCTCAGTGAAATATGATCCAGTGGGTTTATTATTTTTCTAAACAGAATTCATAACTATATTTGACAGTTGTGACTGAGCGCTCTGGGGAGCCGCTCCAAACCCTTAACCCTCTAATGTACTTCATAATAATAATACGTTGGTTTCGATTAAGCATAAAGATACGATATTATCCATTTCCCCGCTGTGTATCAATCTCCCCCTAGGGTTACTTGCATTCTAGCCTAATAGCCCAGTGCACATGCCAATGCCACAGAGCCTTGCGCTTTCTAAATGCCAAGTGGGACGATGCATATAAACACTATTGTCCAAGTCTTGACATGTCACTGGTTTATCAGGCCCTGCTGCAGGATCAGTATGCGTAGAGAACAATGTTACCTTACAAGGTCATCTCTTTTGCAACAAAAAAACATCAGATGCATGCAAAAAGGGCTGTATGTGTACTCACTCTTATCTGTCTTTATCACTAAAGCTGGATCCTTGTTCCTTGCAGGTTCTTTGACATTTAGTCCTTCGATAAGCATAATGGTATGTGCTGTTATAGGAAAATAATCAGTTGAAACCTGTAACAGCATATACAGTATTTAATTGGTTAAAGAATATGTTAGAGTTTTCATCTATTTATAGTTAATATTGTGGGATGTCAGAAAGAAGTTCTGACAGTTTCCCATGATGGGAAAAAAATGGACAGTTATAAGATGTTGACAATAGAAGCTCCTTAAAATAGAGGGAGCAGCACTTAGAGTTAATTCTTTGGTGGCTGGGTTAGCTCCCTGCCAAGGAATCGAACCATGGCTTCGGCACTGAGAGTGTGGGATCCTGCTGCTGGAGACAACAGGAGATGTCATAACATGTGCATTAGATTAATAAAAATCACTGGTGTGTGTACGTTTCTAAAAGAAGGCAAATTACCAGACTATCCCTTACTCTTTGTTTGCACTGACATTTTGTGCTTGGAGTAACATCACCTCCAATAGGGTTTAAACACACACACATATACACACACATGCACACACGCACAAACACACACACACAGTGCACCCCATTAAAGTGTAATTAAATGATGAAGTGATGATATACACGGCAAGTGGTGCCACTTGTTTGTCTCTCTGTTATTAGAGCGGAAACTTTGCACACTGAGAATATTACACAGTCCGGATGAATCGCTCTCTCCCCTTGACTTGTTCTACAGATGCTAATGTTCCAGCAGTGGTTATACAACTGAGGGGTCGGGGTTGTTGAAGTCCATTGGGTTTGAATAATTGTAAATTCATTGTAAAACTGACTAATTTAAATGGTTGCATGTTGTATTCGCATGTATTTGAGTTAGAATTTAAAGTTGCATTTAATGCACCAATTTTATTTTTTTCTGAGGATGATTTGATCACGGCAGAACATGCTACAGAGGCAATAGAATTATTTCACAAAAACAGACCACAGAGACCATGCTAAAGACACAAATCAAGGTCATGGTAGCAACAAACTGAGAAGGTCAGCCCAGACTCCTGTATGCCTGACCACAGATTCAAGCTCCTCCAGGAATATCTCCAGATGTTTCCAAGCCATCTGTGAGATATATACTCTCCAGCACGTTCTGGGTCTTTCCCAGGGTCTCCATCTAGGGAAACCTGCCTCATGTTAATGGTTTCCTCAGAAGGACAGTTTTTGGTGTAACCTTTTCCAAGGTTGTACCCTGATTTTAGAAGGGACAGCTTGTCTTGTTATATGCTTTTCCTTGTAGGGGTCAGGGGAGCAAAAACTGAGAAGGTCAAACAAGTCTTGGGTATACTTGACGAGAGATTCCAGTTTTTCCTGGTTGCTCTCCAGATGTTCCTGCCCCGGGGTCTGCATCCAAGAGAACATTAAGGCATCCTTGTACAGTGACAAAACCACCTCAAGTTTTTTATTTCTGTACAGAAAAAGCAATTTATAGTGAAGGATGTTTTAAGATTCAAGATCCTTCTTGGAATAGGTGCAACATAGAAGACTTTTTGCCAGTAGGGCAAACTAGAAAAGTTAGATATTGGGACATATTATATAGCTACATGAAGTACCCCAACAAGCTTGTTCATCCTGGAGTGCAGAGCTATGTGTTTGGAGATTTTGCAAATGACAAGAGCACATCACATTTCCTGTCTATAAAACGTCCAGCCATGTTGGCAAAATAGATCTATACCAAGTTTTTCCAAGCACTGCTTCAGTAAAACCCCCTATAATCCCTTGAAGACCAACCTCAGGCTACAACACCTTTGACTACTTTCCCAGAACAGCCCCCCAAATTGGCCACTTAAATCCTACAGACTACGCTGATTTTCTCTCTACAGTTGCTCACTTGTTTTGTTCACCTTCTGTATCTGTGCGGTCTTTGTTGCAGGGGAAATTGCTGTTGTATGTCTTCCCTCTTTATGGGGAGCATTATGGTATAAGGAACGCACAGCAAGTGCCATTTAGGTGGGGGCAATTCAAAAATTTTCCACTGTTCAACAGCTTAAATGACCAGCGGTGCGTGTCAGTGCTGTTTAGAACGTGGCACAATCGATAAGTGGCATAATTGGGGATGATGGGACACGGTAACGCATTGTGGTGGGACATGGCTGTGTAAACACTCATTATTCCGAAGGAGGCCATCCTAACCAAGTCACGTGGTGGCGAAGGTACAGGTGAAGAGGAAGCACGTGGGACAGCGGCAGCAATCTATTGTAATCACCTCGCCATTTGCTAACAGCAAACAGCCTTCTATTCTGTTATTGTGAATGGCAGGCAATTTGTGGCAGTTTGCTGACTTGTTAGTGCACTTACATTGTGGTTTCCTGGTACATATTGGCTCTTCAAAAACAACATTTTGTTTCGCTTCAGCGTGAATTGACTGTTTTTAACCCTTGTTTAATTTAAATGTTGACCATTGCAGATTTTGTGGTTGTGGCATTAAAAAAAAGCTCATTTCTTTTTGTTTGTGAGTAGTTTTGTTTTTCGGCGTTCTGTCCTGTCAGGCTATCGTTATCGACTGCTTTTGATGAAGTCTAAATGGCATGGCTCTTAATTTGCCCGTGCACCTGTGATTAATTAGTAGATTAAGGAGTATCAGCATCACTCTTTCGAATCAATTTTGCCTAATTAACAGGAAGAGCTCTCCAATAGAGAGACGCCTCATTGACATGCTGATGCCACTCAAACTGATACAAACTTACCACAATTAAGGCAATTACACATGGCTGATGGTACTCAAAATAGAGTAGTGCTTTGAGAGACACTTAGCTCAATGGTATAACCCTTCCCAAAGCAGTAGTGACAGGACAGAGTCTCACTTAGGTTTAGCATCACGCTGTTAAAACTACACATTAGCCCAAACGTGGACGCTGTTGTGATGACTGACTACAAAACTTGACTGAAAACTTGACTACAAAATTTGACTGAACAGTTTTGAAGCTAAAAACTAAATGCTACAAAAGAGCAGAACTCTAAGAACTTGGGCTGGACTTCTGGTTGCAAACTTAAAGATGGGAATTTACATGAAGTTAACTAGTCAGAAAGTAGAATATTATCTGTGGCCTTCCCCCCAATTTTCAGATATTTAATAACTCATTATAATTGTAGGTCAGAAATTTAAAAGGAATTTGCGGATGGTGATGAAGGAGATCTTAATAATTATAGCTCCTGTTTAAAATCTTGGCTTTATCTAACAAGAAAAGACTAAATTCCAAGAACACTCCTCACAAAATGAATCTTGGCACTGTGTCCATGTATTTACACTAAAGCTGGTTACTCAGAAGTGAACAAACAAGCAACATAATGTGACACAATAATTGAATTTTAGGCAAGCGTCGCTCTGCCTCACAGTGAAATCCAATTGAGTTACATATTACGCAGAAGCAGATTGATTAGATGTGCCTGCCAATACAATCCTAGGAATTGAAACGTTAATTTTACCGCACATTATTACTTGCACCACCATGTGAACGAATTCTTTTTTCTGCTCTCTGCTGCTGCTATAAATTTAGGGCTTTGAGATACAGAAAATGAGAACTTTATGGAAAAATAGTGCATTTATTTTCCCGAACATTTCATTATTTACTAAGTCAGTATAATGCAACATGGATGACATAGTTAATATCAAGTGTTTAACATTAAGTAACGGCTAAAACATAATGAGGCACATTGTTATAGGAGTTACTGTTACCACCATAGAGTTGATTATTTTCTTTTAAGAACATGTAAAATTATTGAGCATCTAGTATTCTCTCTAGTAATCTTGATTCTTTTTTGGCTTATCTGGCCTCCAGCTGGTCCAGCTGCAGGATCCCATGCTCTCATTGCTGCAGCCTGGGTTTGATTTCCAGGCAAGGAGCTAACCCAGCCATTGAAGTGTTAACTCTCAGTGTCGGTCCCAAGTCTGGATAAAATGGGAGGGTTGCATTAGGAAGGGCATCTGGCGTAAAACCTGTGCCAAACTGAAACATGAGGACCAAATGATCTGCTGTGGTGACCCAACTTTCTTTGGTTTTTCTACAATAAGACAAAAGTCAACAGCTACTAAGAAACTGGAATGTGTCCTTTGTCCTTACTGATTGTGCCTGAGGACTGAGACTCCTTCCATAAATGTTAAACACACACTTCACCATGTCTGTAATTTTACTGTATTTCTCTGATAAATAACATAACCATACAAAACCTAGCGTAAGATGTTACTATATAAAATTAATCAACACCTTCTGACCAATCAGAATGGAGAATTTAAGAGTGCTGTGGTAGAAAAATAATAAACAATGATTTACTTAAATACTGCAGTTGTAAATAACAGTGTAGTTTGTATGTCTTTTGTGCCACTGAAAGAAAAAACAGATCACGATTTGTGCCTTGGATATTTATATCACGGTGTATGAGATGTGAAGATCAGAGAAACCTCCCTCTAAACAACTTTTCAACATGTTTCCAAAAGTATACCTTCTTAAGATAATCTTGCCTTTGTTGTTTTGACTAATCCAGATGTTGCGTCTAGGACACAGAGAAGACACTTTTGCTATATTATCTCTTTCAGTCTTTCAGCGAGAAGAACTCAGTACACAGGTCGTCCCTCCCAAGGCTCTGTTTACTAGACAATTAATACATTAACCTGCATGCCAAAGAGTTTGACGGAGAGCCCTTGTCACCCTGCTCCCTGCCTCAGAGGGATGAGGAGCGCAGACTGGCCTCCATCAATATCCCTGACCTCTGCCTTCATCTCTGCCTCCGACGAAAGCGCTCATAACTCTTCCGCACAGCCTTTGCCGCTGAGGACAGCCATATTTCCTGCTGAAGTCATGTGACCCCCCTGGCCTGTGACAGGCCTCCTCCTGAAGGACGCAGTGAGGTCAGTCACAAAAGATGCAGCATAATAACAGTCTGGAAGATTATATTCCAAACAAATTTAGATGTAATATATCATATGTTGCTGCCTTACAATACCTGATATAAGCATGCTATAGCTAAATGAATAATGCTATATACAGTAGATCATGAAGATATGAGTTTATAACGTCTCCTTGTATGTGTTCATGGCAAAAATCTTTTTAAATAGCTCACTTTACCTTTATTACCTTGTAAAAATGCTTTATAGCTTTTAATTTATAATTGAGAATGGGTTATAATGCATTATATACTATAATGAGTTAACTCATATTTCACATAAATTATATATTATAATGTTTCATGACGTTCTTAACTTGATGACGTGTAGCCACTTATAAAGCAAGAATTTTTATTTCAGGCATTATAACACGTCTGTAACTGTCTATGAATGTTATAGTGTTTCACACAAATTTGAAAAGTACATTTAACTTGAAAAGGATAAAGCACACACAGTGATTATTATTAATCACAATTTGTGCTTAGAATGCATAATCAATTTGTTTATGCCTCAAATGTATGTTATATATGCTTTATTATGACTTAATTAATACAAAAAAAAATGTATACAATTGCATACTATATTATATGTAGGTCATTTCTGCTTGCATGTAGTGTACATTTAAGGGGTCTATTTCATTTTAAAGAAAAATGTGTATTTCTTTAGTTTCTTGTGGCTATTATATTATGAATATCTAGAAATCCTCTAGAAATCTAGAAATTTCACCTGGTTGTGAAATTATTCTCCTCATTCATTTATTTGCAATGCAAAAATAACATGCTATATTTTTTCCCTACAGGTTCATAATCAAATATTTTGGATCAATGCAGTGACAAATGAGCTGAGACTGGATGGATGCTAATGACGTAACAATGATATCGTTGTCACAACTAGACCCAGTGGAAACACTGTATCCAGAAACCTTACAAAGATGCCAGAAAATTCCCATGACATTCAAAATCCCCCACTATGTCAATACGTATTTTCAGGATTATTACTGGAAATGGGAAAAAGCAGCAGTGGCAGCAGTGGAAAGAAGAAATCTCTCCCCTCTGCAGACCAGGCTGTGTCTGCAGGACACGACAATTACATCCAGAGCTTCATGCCAGCTTTCATCAAGCAAGCAAATTCAGCATTTCATGTTGATTTAACCACGGTGCATAAGCTGGCATTCTGTGGCAAATGGTGTACAATGGCAAAAAAAAAGGCTCTGTGTTCTCCGAATGCTTAGCCAGGGCTGAATCAATGCAAATGCAGTCTAACAAACATTTCAATTCTTATCATTGCTTCTGATTAACATCTGTTATCAAACAGAAGTCCAGACTCAACCCTTGTCAAAAATTACAACTTGGCCTTATCTACGTTGTGGAAGTCTTTTTTTCCCCTCCTGCCATGTGGTCTCTCCTGTTCCATTTAGCTGACTGACTGATTGGAGTGTGATAATGAGCTGTTGGAGGGTTAAATAGTCGGACGTATCCGGATGGAGCCGTCACAGACCCCTGCTGTCGGAGGCCATTAAGGATGGAGGGATATGGAAAGCTGTGGGGGGGGACAGGATTCTCCGGGGGGGGGGGGCTACTAACCAGATTTACTCGTTTAGTTATTCTCGATTAACTCCACCATGTTGTTTGCAGCCCTACTCGTTGCTGTTCCAGGTTGTTTCTTACAGTATATCTAACAAGGGGTTGTGTAAAACATTAAAATCTGGTTTTAAATATCAAAGTCTAACCCTGATTTTCACAACATCAGTTCAAGAGCAGAAACGGTGTTTATACAATAGGAAAGGTAAATAGGAAGGACTGAATTTTGTACAGAGAAAGTGCCTTAAACAACTAACACCAAGAAAAGGTAAAATGCATTTCATCTATCAAGTATTTGAAAAAAAATTAGAATAGTCACAATATCATCATATATTATACTATATCACAAAATCCAATTCAAATATGTACCAGACCCTGGCAAAGAGGCAATGGAAGCCATTTGGCAGTATGCTGTAGCCAAAAATCAGACCCAAGGGCTAATATGAAAACAACAGGCACTCGTAAATCAAAGTTAAGACATGGGGTCAGCTATGAGGTTTAATCAATGTAAAACCCTCAGCACAACACAATGGTTCTGTACAGGCTTCAGTGAGTTCAGCAGTCACCTCATTTCATTAGAAATTTAGTTTTCAGTTTGTTCAATTTCAGCTATATTTCTGCCTCATGACTGTTACAAAGTGCTGGCACTGGAGACTCCTTACAAAAATTCGAAATAAACGTGTCCTCACAGTTTTTTTATTCTGTTTATGTGGAGCATCCACCATAAACATCCCTGTGTGAGTTGCTATAGAAATGATAATGTATTGGAACAAGTACATTAATATAAAACCCTGTGTAAATAAAAAAATAAACCTGATGTAAGGAATCTCGAATACAAATGAACAGATTATAGAGCAGCTTTGAGTCTGGACAAATCAATCAAAGGGATTAACAGAATCCTTTTCTTTTACCGTCGGCTCACAAATGTGTCCATTATTGAAATGTAATTAGCCCACTGGAAGGGGCAAAATGAAATATTTACCACCGGCAACCAGTCATGCATCTTGGAATTGTTTGGCAAACAATAACTCTGACGCAATCTGATTAGAATCATATGTAACCAAGTCACCTCATATTTTCACTTGCACAAAAATTACAATTAGACTTGGATCATTTTCACTTGTTGGGAAAGCCAGATAAACAAATGAAGCAAAAATAAATCTAGTTAGCTCATTAAGCAAGGGAAAGCATAATGCTACTTCGCACAAGATTAGAACGTGTCGTTAAAAGGATTACATATGAAAAAGAATATAATGCTGTACCATTGTAGCACATCCTATAGGATCTAACACTGAATCAAGCGCAGGAGGTGAGCACAGCTCTCTCTGCGTGACCTCCTGGACCATTAGCAGCATTAGCCGTTTCATGCTGTGGTCACACTGCGGGCTCACGCAGGTTCAAATTGGGCCAGGAAATCATGCAGCAGCTACATCCATTAGTGTCCCACACCTCTGGCACTTCCATGTGGGCACAGTGTGCAGTAATTGGACATGGGCACCTTTCGTGTTCATCTGTCTCTCACTCTCTCTTGACCTGGTCAAAGGTGCCCCCTCTAAAGTCAAGGCAAATGTGGAAATTGGTAGGAAGTGAGAGAATGGGCTGAAAGTGTTTTTTTTGTGCTTTTTGACAAGAAATGTTCCATAGTAAGTATCACGGCTTAGAAAAGGTTTCAAACATTCTAAGTTTCTACTGTATGCATCAAAACTGAGGAACTAAATTTCACTTTGCATTAAGCAATCAAGCTTCTTACCCAAAGCATTCTATTAATTAAGCTTTTAATTGAAAGTATTTTCTTTATATTGGTATTTGTTCTTTTTTATTTAATACAATTATCCATTTAGCCCTCGTTGTGTGAGTGATTGTGCAATTGTGTCCTATGATGGGTTGGCACCCATCCAGCATGTTTCTTGCTTTGTGCCCTGCGATTGGTTGGCACCTTGTCCAGCGTGTCCCATGCCTTGTGCCCTGTAATGGGTTGGCACCCTGTCTAGGGTGTTCCTTACCTTGTGCCCTGCGATTGGTTGGCACCTTGTCCAGACTCTCCCTTCCCTCTTGCCCTGTAATGGGCTGGCACCCTGTCCAGCATGTCCTTTGCCTTGGGCCCTGTGATAGAGTTGGCACCCTGTCCAGGGTGTCCCTTGCCTTGTGCACTGTAATGGGTTGACAGCCTATCCAGGGTGTTCCTTGCCTTGTGCTCTGCAATTGCTTGGAACTTTATCCAGGGTGTTCCTTGCCTTATGCATTAAGATGGGTTGGCACCCCATCCAGGGTGTCCCTTGCCTTGTGCCCTGTAATGGGTTGGCACCCTGTCCAGGGTATTCCTTACCTTGTGCCCTGCGATTGGTTGGCACCTTGTCCAGGGTGTTCCTTGCCTTATGCATTATGATGGGTTGGCACCCTGTCCAGGGTGTCCCTTACCTTGTGCCCTGTAATTGGTTGGCAGCCTATCCAGGGTGTTCCTTGCCTTGTGCTCTGCAATTGGTTGGCACTTTGTCCAGGGTGTTCCTTGACTTATGCATTATGATGGGTTGGAACCCTGTCCAGCATGTCCCTTGCTTTGTGGCTTGTAATGGGTTGGCACCTTGTCCAGGGTATTCCTTGCCTAATGCCTTACAAAGGTTGGCAGCTGGTCTAGGGTGTCCTTTGCCTTATGTCAAATGATGGATTGGCACCCTGTCCAGGGTGTCCACCACCTTGCTCCCCGAGTCCCCGGGATAGGTTCCACATTCCATGCAACCCTGTGTAGGATAAGTGCTACAGAAAATTAATGGATGGATCCATTCAGCCAATTATGTGGTAGCAGTACAATGTATAAATGTATCAGATCACATCACATCATGTATGCATATCAAATATTAGATGGGGAACGAGATCTCTATGACTTTGACTGTGACATGGTTGTTGATTTGAGTGCTGCTGGTTTGAGCGTTTTAGAAACTTTTGATCTCTTCGGATTTTCACTTTAAGAAGTCTGGAGTTTGCACCGAATGGTGGAAAAAAACATTTAATGAGTAGCAGTTTTACAGGTGGAAATGACTTACTGATGAGAACAGTCAGAGCCAAATGGCCAAACTGGTTGGAGATGACAAGAAAGTTAAGTTAACTCAAATAGCAACACTTTACAACTGTGTGAGCAGCTTCTCAGAATACACAGCATGCTACAACAGCACAAGTTCCACTCATGTCACCAAAATTAATATTATTCATTCATTCATTGTCTATACCCGCTTATTCCTAGGATTCCTAGGGTCAATGGGGTCTGCTGGAGCCTATCCCAGCACACATAGGGTGAAAGGCAGGGGTACACCCTGGACAGGTCGCCAGTCCATCGCAGGGCCACACAAAGATGAACATTAATATTATTATTTCTATTAAACATTGGAAGGACTCACATCTGCCCTGTCTCTTGCACCCTCCAATCATATTAGTGATATTTATACACTCCTGTCATAATTCACAATCAGACCCCAAATCAATACCTGCACACACATGCAGTAATCTACAAATCACTTAGGTGTCACGTTTTTTCCCTTATCACATATATTAGACTGACATTTCGATAGACAAAAAAAGCATATAGCATATACTGTAGCACGCTGTGAATCTGAGATCAGACATGTTCGCTGGCGTTTTTAGAGCAAAGCTGGCGGAGAATGTTAAACAGCACTGGGGAGGAGATCGATAACGGTGACACGTTTCCTTGTACAGCGGACAGATGAGCTATTATGGAGGAATCATGATATATGCTGTGAGAGGACGGAGTGGCAGGCAGGGGCAGAGAAAGGGACAGGGATGGATGGACAAAGGACAAATCTGCCAGCCTTCGGCACCGACCATATCTCTTTAAACACGGACAATAATGTATTCTAAACCTGTGTTGGAGTATCATATTTTAATATTATTAATCATTGTTCATTAGTATTCAATTAATATTCATATAATTGCCAGACATATTTCAGGAAAAATAATGAAAAAATAACATTTGATATGATTAGTTTCTATTTGTCACTGATAAGCAAAAATATCATTCGGTCATGTTTCTATTAACAGCATTAATAACAAACTATTATACAGTACAGATCTATTATAATTTTTCCTCTCTGAATATATACATTCACACACTTCAGCTGTGGCCTCTCTGGCCTCAGTGCTGTGGTGGTAGCCATGTGTGTTGGGGAGACTCTGTTATGACTATTGACCGTGTCTTTCATCGATTTGTCAAACACTCAAACACCATCAGCCTACAGTACACCTGCAGTCTCATCCACTCCTTTTCTCCCCAGCAGGGCTGCAGTTTGCTCATCCTGCCACCCTATTGGATTCAATTACACATTGTTTAGTCAGTTAGAACACATTTTCGTACAACACGGCTAGCGTGAAAGCGCCCTTGGACTAAGAAATGTGATTTGTCAATGATTAATGTCTCATAAATGGATAATTCCAGTGATATAGACCGGTTTAATCAAATTTGTTACCGCAATCCTAAACATGACATGCTGCTATAAGACAGCAATCAACGACAGGGTGGTGTGATGTGGCCCGACATGAAGCAGGATAAGAGCTTTATTTCTCCCTGGCTAGAACCTGACAATGGACTGTTTCCGTTTCAGAAAGCAATGAAACGTTAACTAACCCTTAAAGAACACCTCTTAAACCTTAACAGTGGCAGGGTGGTTGTATTGTCCTGAAGTGCTGTTTACTGTTAAATTTAGCAAATCAGAGCTACCTTTCAGACTGCGGCTCATAGACAGCGAAGTGTAAAGGCACATGATCTAAATACTAATCAAACATCATTTACGGCACACACCGGTCACCCTCCGCGAGAGCTTCTGGCTCTTTGTCATGGCAACCACTGTCTCATTTCAAAGGTGTCACGCTGCATTACCGTCTAACCATCACACACACACACACACACACACGCTTATAATGTGGCATGCACTCTGTGGCTTGCATGCTTGGAAAACTTTGAATACTCAGTTACTCAACTGTGAGTATTTAAGCCTCAGAGCTAAATGAATTGATTAATATTTAAGAAAGCATTATACAATATATACTATAGGGTATATATCTTATATATGTAAAATGCGTTTTTAAAAATGATCAGATAGATAGATAGATAGATAGATAGATAGATAGATAGATAGATAGATAGATAGGCATAATTAATCTAATGAAGGAAAGACGTCATGGTGAAATGATAACTAATGGCCTGTACAGTCGGAAAGCAGCATGTGAGCTGCAGAGTATAATTTTAGTGCTAAAACCCCGCCGCATGGCATCAATCCAGCCAGTATTTGTTTACAAGTGTTTCAGTAATTTGGCACATTAGGGAAGACCTCACCTCCTGCAGGCACAGAAAACAGAGGGAGGGTGAGAGAGAGAGAGAGAGAGAGAGAGAGAGAGAGAGAGAGAGAGAGAGAGAGGAATTGACTGCCAACAGTTTCTTTGTTTTGTGCCAAATGGTTTCCCTGGGCCGCTGCTCTCAGTGACAGCACCCAAACACAGCCAAACAGCAGCACTGTGCTCACGTCTCAAATCCAAAGCCTCGGGGAAACTGAGGGCGCTTGAGCACTCGGGTAAAAAGTTAAACCTGGATTTATGAAGCAGGAATAGGGTGAGAAAATTCAAGAACACTTCAGACATGACAATGAACAGGAGGAAATGGGGGAAAAACCCTACTCAAATACAAACTGCTGTTATTTCTATTTTGAGACTTTTCTCCCCCCATGCCTAGTCTTCTATCTTGGGGGCAAAAATATATAATATCTGAAAATAAATAAATAAATAAATAAATAAATAAATAAATAAATAAATAAATAAATAAATAAATAAATAAATAAAGCAATGATTTTATTCTGAATTCTCAAGATCGAACTGGTTATAGTCAATGCAAAAAATAACATCTCGGTAACGGAAAATATCTGGAATTTATCAAATTTTCCTATTAGACAATTACAATCAATATAAAGCTTACTAAACCTATTTCTAGACATTTCATTTCTAATTTCAAGCTTGAAATAGTGTTTTGTTTGCAGATCATTTTACTGTCAAGAAAGCAGCTAAATGTAAACCTTTAAATTAGCAGAAATGTTTACAAACAAGTTGAACAGACATATTTGGTTTATTTTTTAATAAGTGATTCTAGATAAATTTGACTGTTTTCAAGATATGTTCACTTTTTCAGCTCTGTGAGGTAAAAGGATATGAAGCATAAACACAAGCATAACACATTAATGCTGAGTGAAGCGGGGGAGGGGCAGCGCAACATGACATGCAGGAAAGTTACCTCAGGAAAGTCGCTGCCTAAGTATTTCATTAAGCTGTTTATTCCAATTCTTAGGTGCGTTTTAACAACAAAACCCGAATAAAGGTGTTCATTTCTGGACTGGGTGTAGTGCAGGTAAAGTTATAGCTAGCAAGGTGATATTCTACCTACATCAAGAGAAAGCGGCAGCTAGCTAATCCACTATCCTCATGCTTGCCCCAGAACATTCCAGCCACAAGCACTTTAGCTTTAGCTACTTTAGCTACCTTATATTTAAAAATAGTTTCTATCCAGTTTAGAAAAAAGCTTTCACAACTGTTCCGAGACATTGAACCTTTACCCCGGAGATAAAATAAAAATTATTATTAATAAATATCATTAGTTCTTTTTTTTAGTGGACAGGTCAGACAACTATTTCTAGAGAATTCTTTTTATCCAAATAAATAAATAAATAAATAAATAAAAAGAAAGGAAAACAGACATGTGTTTTGAACGTCCAAAAATACACTTGTTATTTAATCAGAAGCAAAGAAAGAAAGAAAGAAAGAAAGAAAGAAAGACAAGTTTTGAGCATCCAAAAATACACCCGTTATTTTATCAGAAGCAAGCAAATAAATAAATAGATAGATAGATAGATAGATAGATAGATAGATAGATAGATAGATAGATAGATAGATAAATAAATAAATAAATAAATAAATAAATAAATAAATAAAGAAAGAAAGAAAGAAAGAAAGAAAGTCTGGCACCACTAACTTGACAAAAAATATCTGCAACTGATTCCAGCAGCAGAAAGATTTGCAGCACACACATCACTCTAATTTTTTTCCTCTGAGCCCGGACCCTGCGTTTAGCACAATAATGAGACGCCGGCTCCGTCAATCCTCCCAAGAAATTTCACCCAGGCAAATTAGCTAATAACTCACCATCCGTAATGAACTAAAACACTGTCATCTAAAATTTATGATGAATTTTTATTTGTGGGAGAGAGTTGCCTCATTTAGCACACAGGGCGCAAAAACAGGGAGGTGCGAACGCATGAGTGAGAAACGGGAGGGGGAAAAAATAGAAGGGCAGGGTGGTTGGGATGGGTTGATCTATTGATATGACAGTATACCATGATTAAGAAACCTAAATGAATTCTGGATCAGTATAAATGATAATGTCATAAAATGGTATTTCTAGATGCAGCATGTTACTTCAAAGGGTTTAAAGGAAAAGAGAAATCTGGAAATGTGGAAAATATGCGTCCTTTATACAAACAAATCATAAAAAAAAAACAACAACAGTGCCATGTGTAAGAAATAAAAAACAAAGTAAAAAAAAAAAATCATTTATTGTTGCATTTTATATATTATGGATTGCCTATAAAATGGGTTAATTCTACTTAAATTTTAAATATTAAATAAACACACAAAATATATTACACAAAAATTTGATACTGGTTTAAATGGTTGTTATACTGGAACTTCTAATATTAGAAAAAAAGTTTTGGTAGCTCAGTGGTGTGAATCCACCAAATGTGTAACGTCTGAAGTTTGCATCATTACTCCGGGCCTTAGCATACACAACTAATTTAGTTACCAAGTAATTGAAGCAGTTTAGCATCACGCAAACTGCTTAGCTGAATCATCACACGCTCACCTCATTTCATGGGGACTTTATTGTTTGACACTGTGATTTCTGATACTGTACCATACATGTATTTGTACAAGGATTTGGAAGTTTCATCCTCAACACATCCAACCACGCAAACATCAAACTCGGGTCTGATGGTGAACAATAGTATAGGTGACTATTCTCTAAAACATCATAATAAATTGGTAGTTATAAACGAAGACGCAAACTCTACACTGATCTTGACTGGTCAGGTTGGACTAAGTGCAAACTGGGACATTTTATTGACACCATCTTCATTGTTTTGAGCAGGAAAATGCTGATAAAATTACCTTGTCAGTTTCAGCTATACTACATGACCAAGGCTGGTTTATTTGAAGGTATACAGTATTACATTTGGATCACATGGCACTAGATAGTGAACCAATTGGACCTGAAACAACATTACCAAAGGCTTGAAATGTGTTTGTTTAGCGACATTCTAAAATATGATGTCTTCTGACCTGTGTTTCAGGAAAACACTATACTGTTCAAGAGAAAGTATAAAGCCTGTGACTCTCTGTTCTGCTTTTACGGCACTGTTCCATTACCTCGCCATGACTGCTGCAAATTATTAAAACTGCCATCCATTGAGGGAAAGCCGCCAGTCAGCCTCAGCCCCGGTTTATGATCAACTCTGGTTTTGCAGATACAGATTCTGTAGCTACACAAATGTGGCGTTTACATACCATACATAATGAAAGTATTTAAAATACATAGATTTAGCCATTTTTATTTACTTGGTACTAACCAGATACAAAGAAGTTTTAAGAAGATGAGGAGTGTGTGAGCTTAAATATAAAAGGAGAATACCAGGGGGTCATGCTGTTATAGGATAATAATCAATGACAGAGTAGCCCAAGAGTGCTTCTTCCTCTCACACCACAGCAAATATTTTTATTTATTAAAGAATTAAAGCTTTTTAGCCATTTAGAGTTACATTTAATATTGTGGAACGTCCACGAAACAAGTGATCACTTGTTATAGCAACAACGAACAATTCCCTCAGTTTCTCACTCTCTCTTCTCGTGACAAATAAAAGTGGCAGCTTGAGGTCTGACTGTTACAAAGCACCCTGAAACTGGAGACTCCCTCCATCATTTCAATTCAATTTCTCTACAGAAACCTTCACCACAGCAATGCAGGCATACTGTTGTCAGAGCTGCTTATAGAGAAAATTAAATCAATGCCCTTGAACCAATCAGAATAGAGAATTTGTGATGTGACGTGGTATAATAATAATATAATAAAATACAATAAATGATTGTACATAGAAAAAATGTATTTTTGACGTTGAAGCTGAAAAGTAAAGTAAAGCAGGCAAATAACTGGAAAAAATTACTTTCATGTATTATTATCAACATCTCTTACAAACTAATCATTTGCCACTGATTCCTTTCTTTAGCGGGTCAATTCTTGTAGTATTTTCTGGAAGTAATATTAGAAGCACCTTTTAGCATGTCTGTCATGTCAGTTGAGTTGAAAGAAAGGAGTCGAAACTTCAGGTCTTGCTTATTTGTTTATATTAATATCAATGCCTTGGATGTCTAGCTTAATAAATAGCTGTAATAAAAAAAAAAACACTCAGGGAAAAAAAAAAGATCCATTTTGTGCAAATCTTGACAAATCTGAGGAGGATCTGTCGTCCCTGCTCCGTGCTGCAAATCATTCTGCCTTGTAAAAATCACAGAATGGGTCATTACATTAAACCGTCTCGTCTAATGTCCCATTCTCCCCGAGCTGGCTCCAGGCTAAAAAGAGAGTAAGACGGAGAGGTCTAATGGTCTATAGCATTAGCGGGTTAATCGTCCTGTCCCGCTCGCCCGTTTTACTTTAATTGTGAACCGTCCCGTTCTGTAACACCCCCGAGTCAGCGGAGAAGCCGGAAAGCGTGACAAGTTTTTTTGCTCAGATTTAGGTTTTTGCTCATTGGAGGTCTGGGATTAACCCTGGCTAAGCTGTAAACCTCATAAACAGAAGGAGAGAATGAAAGAGATGGTCAGGATAGACGTCTTGTGCATTTCGTAGAAGAGTGCTGACCTACAGTGCCACCTGCTGAAGGAGGAATATGGCTTCCTGACACAGAAACAGGTGGTGTTGATTCATTTTCTCTGAGAATAGTCCCGGCTGCAATGTTTCTATTAATACGCTTGTTCTAATATGCTAATTCTTCTATAGTTATGACACACACATGGAGTCTTATGGCAGACATTTTGAAGATAGCCCTAAGGGAGAGTGCTAAGGCTGACGAATGATGTCAAACAGCCGTTTTTTTTTTTAAAACAATTCTTTAATTTTGTACATCTCATACAATTCCTGACATTTTTCTCCGCCTGGACGTTTCCCCGCTCGGCTCGTTCCTCAGAGTAGGATGCACTCCAACTGTCAGTCCAGAGAACTCCTCCCCAGTCTCGGCTTTCTGATCGATGGGTTCTCTAGGGTCAATTAGCTGATGGTTAATTGATGAAATAATCCAGTCATTAAGTGCCACAAGGAGGCAGTGCAAGTAAATAAACCATCATCATCATTATCCTCACTGGCCAGTTCTACACGATGAGAGAAGAGAATGCAGGAGGATGCCTGTAAAGAGAAAGAGTTAAAAACATCATCTTGATGGCTGTGTCCTCGTCTGCCTACTGACGATATCAGAAAATAAGCATGGAGTGTACATTTTATGCTCTAAAAATCTGAAAAAATGTCATTTTTATGCTGTTGTCTATTAACTCCCCTGCTGTCTATATTTTGCCTGTTCACTTTCCATGCTATTGTAGAGCAGAATTGCGCACCTGTGGCTACGGAGACGTTGAGCGAGTCCACAGCGGGGTGAAGCTCACTTCTGGGAGGAACAGTAAGGAAAACATCGCACAGCTCCCGCAGCTCAGGAGACAACCCGAAACCCTCGCCACCTACAAAATCAGCCGCACATAATCTCTATTTCCTTCTACAGTAGCATTGAATTTTATTAGGAGTAGAGACATCACTTTTTTTATAGTAAACCAATATCAAACCTCAGATTATCGTAAGTTACACCAACAGTATGCCAAAGATTGTGATTTAGGACAAGTGTCTTACGGTCAATTAGCATTAATTTGGCTTATATTTTTTATTTTATTTATACAGCTGAGGGTTAAGGGCCTTGCTCAAGTGACCAGCAGTGACAGCATGGCAGTCCTGGGATTTGAACTCCTTACAACCTTACAGTCAGTAGTCCAATATCTTAACCATTGAGCTAACACTCCACCCTTTATAGTGGTCAGCATCATGGTGGATCCACTGAGAAAGAGGCAGGAAGGTATCCTGGATGGTACACAACCAATTCACTTAGCAGTATGGCTTTGAAAGAAGGGATGAAACCAGAAAACCCAGAGGAAATCCATGCAAAGCACTGCACAGACAGTAACCTGAGTTCAAGATCAAACTGGGGACACTTGTCCTGTGAGAAGGCAAGTCTACTTGCCTGTCTTCCTTCCATGACTGATTTCGAATTGAAACTGTGTCAAATCCAATCTAACAATCCAATCCAGTACTAAACTGGCACAAGGAGAACATAAGCAGATAGTAGATGACAAAGAGTTAGACACACACTAGTCCACACAAATCTGAAAATAATATACCCATCAGCAGCAGTGTAGGTTTGGACATCTTGAAGTCAGAACACGGAATAATGGACACTCCAGGACTCTTCTCTTCAGAGCTGATTGTGCCGATTGCTTGCCATCCTTGTTTGATTTTTGTCTGCAAAGTACAGGGAGTATACATTTATGACAGGTTAAAGTTAGTGTCTAGTGACTTCTTGTATCCTGCAATATGTGAAAGTTATGTCTGATTCGTGGCTGCCCTCTAGAGGCAGAAAAAAGGAAGTTCAGACCAGTGATTTGGTGCTTAAAGGGTACAAGGAACAGAGAAACACCTTTATGATGTCAGCCAAGTTCTCATAGCCGTACACATCCATGATCTCCATTACTCCTGAGCTGGCTTTGCTCACCACCGGAGTTAACGGACAGCTAACGGAGAGAGAATAGCGCCATTAATATCATGCTAATCTTGGTGCAAAGCTGAAGAACAAACCAAAATGTTTACCTGTTGCGAATGCTACTAGCTACTCTGTCCACTCCAAGAAAATATGCAGTGCGAAGAACAGAGCCGAGGTTCATCGGATCCTGCACTCCGTCCAAGACGAGCCACAGTGGACAGGGGTTTCCAGTGCGCCAATTTCCCTGCCCATTGCTGGCTTTCTCCTTGGTGAGGAAACTTAATGGACTGGCTTGAAGGCACAATCCCTGGTGGACCGCACCACCGATCATTTTCTCCATCTCACGCTTAGTGATGTGCTTAATGGGAACGCCTCGCCTGACTGCCTCCTCACAAACCTTCTCCACGGATTCCCTCTGACGTCCTTCGCTGCTCTTCACGTAAAGCTGAGTGGGCTTCCGTTTCCCCTGTGTCAATGCTAGCAAACAAGGTGCCACCCCGAAGACCATCTCATTTCGATTCTTTCTCTGGAGACGAATGGTAGTGACCCTCTCCTTGCCTTTCTTAGGAAACATCTGAGGTTCTGGTTCTGGCCTTCTGAGGTCCTCTAAGCTCAGCTTCTGGAGTTCAGAGGAGACTCTGCGCTCAGATCCAGACCCTCCGTCAGGACCTGATGACTTTGCCGAAGGACGAATGATTCTGGAAAAATGACCTGAGGACTTGAAAGGGCTGGGTCTTACCCGATGAGAAACTTTAGAACCAGAGTCTTTTGGGCAGAAGAAATTTTTGGAGCTGTGATACAGTGCATGCTGTATGCAGTCTGAGAAAGGGAATGTTAAAATCTCCAAACTTGTGTTATTTCTAATAACTGATGAAAATCTACAGGCAGTTCTCCACATTTTTAGGCAAGACAAAAATCACAGTGATGCAACAATACTCCTATAACAGTCTCTAATACTTTCTCTGGTCAATGTAGCAGAGAGAAATTCCACACTTGAAAATATAGTGACATCTTACATCTACACAAACTCTAATGTTCTTCAAATACACCACTGTTACATCTACACAAGCTTCAATGTCACATCTGAACAAACTCCAGTGTGATTCTCTATCTATTTGTCTTTCAGTATCGGTATCATTACCTTTCAATTAAAAACGTCATAATAATCAGATTACAGTCGAAATCGTATTATAGACTTTAAAGAGACAGGTATCGATGTTTAAGATTTCACACTTCCCTTGCTAGGATCTCCCTTCTCATACAGCTACAAGCAAATTACAAGCATGTGCACGCTGGTTTAAGAAAACTTCCGGTACACTGTTCCGAGATCAGTTTTAATCATTGCCTTTAAGCCTCACTGATAGCGCCTCGTTTACTCAGTGCTGATCCGGGGTCGGTGTTAAGAAACACAAACACAGCGCGTTGGAGCCATTTTCGCACATTCGCACAATACACTTCCGGCTACAAAGTGAACGAATCCCGCTAAACGCTCACAGATTCCGAGTCGCAAATGAAGAGTCGATTCCATGAGTCGAGTCTTCGCGAAAGATTTTCTCGATTCGTAAAGCACATTTTCCAGAGAATACTGTCAAAATGATGATGTCATGGAGTCAGCTGACAAAATATGACACCGGTTTCCCCTAAATTCTCGATTTAAATCGTTTGAAATGAATCAATCTGTTTGAGGACTCGTCTCAAAGAGTCGACTCCCAAATACACGCGATCAAAGAATCGACTCTTATATGAGACTGAATCTCAGCTTTAGTTACCATGCAACGAGACGCCTTTGAGTTGCACTCTTTCTGCACATGAACTCTCTAGCTATCTGATATGGTGCATAGCGTTATAGTTTCGCGAAATATATGATATATATGGCGATGTGAGGATTTCATAGTGCATAGTCGTGGTGATTCTGTAAGACATGTTCCTCATCTAGGTAGCTACACAGCTCGGATAATAGGAGTAGATGATATGGCTGACGGATGGTGTACTGACAGCGGGGAAGCCGTGTACCGCTCCCATGATGCAGTGAAAAACCTTAAAATAAGGTAAGGATTTATAACTAGTATAACTAAACTAAAAGCTGGATCTAGATCTGTTGTGTTTCCCTAGATAGCCAGAAAGCTAACCACAACACACCAGGAGACCAGGAGTTAACGAGGAATCCATAACTCTCCACCATAATCCTAGTTAATGGTTATATGAGCTTGGGCTTCAGAAGAAGAGGGTTTAATTAGTCTAAAGACAGTTCTAATAAAGAGAAAAACATTACAGCTGTACTAATACATTCCCCTCCAGTGCATATCGCATCTCATTCATGATCCAAATGATCATCAGTAAGCTCTTTATCCTGGTCAGGATCAGCAGATCCACCTGGCATGTTTTTGGGACGTGGGAGGAAACCTGAGAACCTAGAGGAACAGGAAAACTGATCTATGAAATGTCTGGAAGTACTGCGGATGGCACGGCGGCTTGCATTGCCACCTCACAGCTCCGGGATCACTGAGATTGGCTTCCTGTCTGCATGGAGTTACACACAGATGTTTCCCCATGACTGTGTGGGTTTTCCCCAGGTTCTTAAAGTTTCCTCCCACCTATTAAATCCATGTCAGTAAGCGTACTCTGAATTGCCCCTAGTTGGTTTGGATAAAGTAGGTTGATGCACTATATTGCCAATAGTTTTGGGACACCCCTCCAAATCATTGAATTCAGGGGTTGAGCTCGGCCCCTTAGTTCCAGTGAAAGGAATTCTTAATGCTTCAGTATACCAAGACATTTTAGACTATTTAACACTTCCAACTTTGTGGGAACAGTTTGGAGATGACCCCTTCCTGTTCCAACATGACTGCACACCAGTACACAAAGCAAGGTCCATAAAGAGTCCTGTCCTCAACCTGATAAAACACCTTTGGGATGAATTAGAGCGGAGACTCTGAGCCATTCCAAAACTGGGACATATGCGCTTACATGCACATGAATGTAATAGGGAGAAGTCCCGCCCTTTGCAGCTATCACAGCTTCAACTCTTCTGGGAAGGCTTTCCACAAGGTTTAGGAGTGTGTTTATGGGAATTTTTGACCACTCCACTAGAAGTGCATTTGTGAGGTCAGGTACTGATGTTGGACGTGAAGGTCTGGCTCACAGTCTCCGCTCTAATTCATCCCAAAGGTGTTCTATCTGGTTGAGGTCAGGATTCTGTGAAGTTCCTCCACACCAAACTCACTCATCTATGTCTTTATGGACCTTGCTTTGTGCACTGGTGTGCAGTCATGTTGGAACAGGAAGGGGTCATCCCCAAACTGTTCCCACAAAGTTGGGAGCATGGAATTGTCCAAAATGTCTTGGTATGCTGAAGCATTAAGAATACCTTTTACTGGAACTAATTGGCCGAGCCCAACTACTGAAAAACAACACCTGAATTCAATGATTTGGAGGGGTGTCCCAAAACGTTAGGCAATATAGTGTATATGACCTGTATCTGTGTGAACTAGGTGTTCCTAATAAAGTGCTCTTGCTTCTTTTTTAGAGTCCGGATTGAGCGAGTGACCTCCGCAGCAGCTCTCGTTCACCATCTTCAACAGCAACAGCAGCCGGAACGAGGCGCCCTGGAACTCAACCCTTTAATCTCCCAAACAAGATCAAGTGAGTAGAGAAACCAGAATTCCAGCAGACACTTGGTGCACCACATGGGCCATGTTATCTGTTACGCTTCACTGTATGTATTCGCACTTATAAAGGAGCAGGTAGTTATTTAGGAAGAATTAAAAATGCTTCTTGACATTTTTATACAGCTGATGATGAAGAAGAGCTGGTGGTTGGCTGGCAAGAGAAACTGTTCAGTCAGGTACGAGTCCGCAAAAACTGTTGTTTTATGTGTTGGAACACTATTTTTATTTCTGATTTTTCCATCATGGTGACTTGTAGTATGAAGTGGACCTGTACCAGACCGAGTCGGTGTGCCAGACCCCGCTGGAAAAACAGTATCACGCCGAAATCTTGGAAATGGAAAGATGTAAAAGAAGACAAAATCATCGCATTTTTACCTACACAGACTTTGATCGCTTCACCAACTGGGAGGAGGTGGGATATAAGAAAACACGATATGACTGTTGAGTTCTAGGTGTAAGTTAAACTCTTTATAAGAGGTGTGACTTGTCTGAGCAGCAGGCTCAGAGTCTGCAAATTCCAGCCCAGAGCAGACCCACCTTCCTGGCAGAGCGCATGGCAAACGTCAGGCACAGACGCCAAGACAGACGGCCAGCGTAAGTCCAGCTCCTTAATAACCATTGTCCAGAGCTCCTTATATTGCCGTTACGTTACATATAAAACCAGCTATGTCCATTTCCATAGAGACGCCAACATTCCGAAGGCCCGTTTAGTGGTGTGGGAGCCGTCCAAAGAGTTTATGAAGAGCAGCCACATTGTCAACACACCCATGCAGACCATGCACATCATGGCCGATTTGGGACCTGCCAGAAAGTGAGTCATTCAGCACTGTGTATTGTGTAGTTTCCAATGTTGTAAGCTTTGTTTAATTGCAACTAGTGATGCACTTTTTCTACTTCCTCTACTGTACTCGTGAACAATTCTCCAAAATCTGCCTTGCCCAAGGGCCCAACAGTGGCAGCTTGGCAGTGCTGGGGCTTGAACCCCGAGATTCTGATCAACAACTCAGAGCCTTAACCACATGAGCTACCACCACCCCTTTTGAGTCTTGAGCTTGTGGTGTGACTCTCACTCATACGCCATGCTGTGTGTTAAAGATTTTAGCAGGACATAAGCCTAATCGTAGCTCCTGGTTCGAGACCTGTTTACTAAAGTTTTTTTGTTGGATCAACCCAAACTCAGAAATCACATTGTGTCTGATTGTGTAATGTATTCACCTCGTTTCCAATTCTGTGTCATTAGTTTTTGGTCACTATCTGACCCATGCTTGTTTAATCAGGCTGGGGTTGAAGGAGAACGAATATGTCTTGTGCACCGTAAAAGCCGACAGCAACGGAGTCCTTACGGTGAAACCGGATTTCAACAACAGTAGAGGACCCTACAGGCAAGTGCACTGCTCTCATTACTGACCCTGACTGGAACGGCTGAACGAAGCAAAGCAGAATATCTTGTTCTTAAACACCCACAGTGTCACAAAACATATTGAGGTATTAATAATTATTACATCGACGTTAACCTGACCTGTTTTAAATCTGACGCCAGGCTGGAGACGGAGGGAGAAAAACGGGAAGTGTGGAGGCTCTACCTGGAGAACGCTTCTGTTCCTATTAGCATGGAGGAGAAACAGCGGGAGCAGCGCATGTACAGAGATGTAAGTAGATATACTGTTGAGTCATGATGCAGTATATCCTCAGATTGTACAGCTGATATTTACAGGAATAGGAATCTCCTGATAGTTCGAAAAATATAATAAAAGATAGATGGACTGATTAAAACATATTTCCTTTGATGCCAATTTATATCTATCAGGCAAATAGAGCCAAGAACATACACTTGGGCTGGAAATTATTATTATTATTATTATTATTATTATTATTATTATAAATGTTGTTCCACCTTCAGTAACTTTCCTACTTGCCATTTTGATTGACAGGTTACGTGTGTGAGGGTGTGTGTGTATAACTCTGCGTCTGTTTCTCCGTCTCTCTACAGCTGTATAGCCGCCATAAAGATTACCTCAGCAGCCTCGTTGGCCAGGATTTTGAAATGGTACGAAAAGGATTTGCCCTGCTTTGCATGAGTTGCCAGTTTATTATGTACACCTAAGTTGCATCTCTACTTAAAAGTGCTGATACGAGTGTGTCCGGTACAAAAGGAGTTACTGTGTGTGAGTATGTGATGTGTGAGCGTTGATATACACGATCTGATTGTGTTGTATTCCAGCCACCACCAGGATTTCTTCGCCTGATCGTTAACGGAGAGATAGGTGAGTACCATCAAAAATCAAGAGATTTTCAAAACATTTGATTTGTACAATAGAAAATGGAGTGATTTTATATAACAGCAGCTCGGACTGTGTAATTCACATCCTGGGTTTATATTAAAGCCCTCATTAGAATATGTTATAGATTGTCTGGTAACTATGTAAATAAAATAAACATTTGTTTAGAATTTTTCAAAGGAGTCTCCTGTGTCAATGCTATGTAACAGTCAGGGGTAGAACTACATTTTCCGACATCAGAAAAATCCCATCCTGAACAGAAACGTTACTGATATTCCAAAAAATGTAAATATAAATGGATAAAAAATATACACTGTACTTCTTTTAAAAAAAAATAGAAAATAATAGTGTTATAAAAATTCAGGATTGTTTTTCCTTAACACTGTTTTTTCCCTTAAAATCTTTTGAAAAAATATGCATATTGTGTACTTGTTTTCTTTTCAGTTTCTGCACAAGGCTATGAATATGACAACTTATATATTCACTTCATCCTGGAGTTGCCAAACAGTAAGCCAGCCCACCGTCAGATCTACTCAGCTATTCATTGTATATCTCTATGGTTTGTTTTATGGCTCGGTAAGTAATGTGTCGGTTTGGCGGAACTGCCTTTAGACTGGTCCAGCGTGCCATCTCAGAGTCTGTCAGGCGTGACTCAGACATGCCGAACCCGAGCATTAGGCAAGGTAAGAAGCAGATCACGGAGAATTAAATGTTTTTTAAAATAGTCAAATATTATCCATCTGTATCATTGCAGCATCGTAATATGGATTATTGAAAATTGGGTGTAAATGTCAAACTGTTCTTTGTATACACTGATCAGCCATAACATTATGACCACCTTGCCTAATATTATGTAGGTCCCCATTTTGCTGCCAAAACAGCCCTGACCCGTCATGCACTGTGTATTCTGACACCTTTCTATCAGAACCAGCATTAACTTCTTCAGCAACTTGAGCAACAGTAGCTCGTCTGTTGGATCGGATCACATGGGCTAGCCTTCGCTCAGTTAGCCTTGGACGCCCATGACCCTGTCGCCGGCTCACCACTGTTGCTTCCTTGGGCCACTTTTGATAGATACTGAACACCCCACAAGAGCTGCAGTTTTGGAGATGCTCTGATCCAGTGGTCTAGCCATCACAATTTGGCCCTTCGTCAAACTCGCTCAAATCCTTACGCTTGTCCATTTTTCCTGCTTCTAACACATCAACTTTGAAGACAAAATGTTCACTTGCTGCCTAATATATCCCACCCACTAACAGGTGCCATGATGAGGAGATCATCAGTCTTATTCACGTCACCTGTAAGTGGTCATAATGTTATGGCCGATCTGTGTATGTATAGATTGGATTTAAAATGCTGTTTGTAAGAGACAATAATTAATGTCAGTTAACGTACCCAGTGATCTAGATGTGTGCTCTGTGTCCAGGACAACGTGGCTTTCTTCTCCTACCCCTTCAGTTTTGAGTCGTTCTTCAAGAAAGAAGACGAGTCAGAAGGTGAGCACTGCGAATGCGGTGAGTTTCGTCCAGTACGCACGGCTGTACAGTAGAAATTAATTTTGTCCGGGTTTGTTTGTAGAGTCATTGCCTCAGTGGCCCGTGCTGTACTTCAGGGTTCTGTCCCTGGATTCCTGGCAGCGCTACAGAACCGAGGGCTACGGCTACCTGGTCATCCCCGCGACGCCTGGTAAGACTTCTAGAATTTTGTCTTGAAGAATGAATCACTAACTAACCCTTGGGTTCTGTTTGGGTTAAAACTCTGCTAAATGGAGGAAAAATACTGTACTATGTATTGTCTCAGGGTCTCACAGAGTGACCTGCCACACATGGAGGCCTCTGCAGACCGGCACGGTGGCTGAACTGAGACGTTTCTTTATCGGCGGAGCTCCTGAACTCGAAGACATCAGTGACGTGAGAATACCAGGAACGTTCAAGGTAAGAGGGAGAAAATTTAGCAGGGTGCTGTGTGGACTAGGACACATCAGGATTAATGTTGTGGACCAGTTCACTTCCTGCTTTAAACAGACTTCCTCTCACTAGCCTTTCTGGACAAATGCAGCTTGTCGTGTTACCAAACAGAGCTCAGCTCCATCCAGAATATCTTCTCTGACTGATACAAATCTCTAACACTGAAGACTCCTTACAAAACCTGTTAAATAAACAATTTCTTAATATAAGGAGCCTCAGTCATACATACACATGCAGCCAGAGCTGTTGTCAGAGATGAAAAGGATTCAGCACCTTTTGGCCAATCAGAATGCAGAAATTTAAATAAATAGTGACATCACAGAAAGCTTTAGTAAAGGGCAGGTTTAATAATAGTTGTCCGGGTATTATAGTGTGGTTAATGTGTTGATTTAAAATTGAAGGAGGAAATACATCAGTATTTAAAATGTGTACTTTTTGTTTTTTTAAAGGGGGATCGTCTGAGCCGGTTCGGGTTTCGAACCCAGACGACAGGAAGCGTCACTTTCAACCTGAACTGCATCCAGCATGCACGGTTAGCTGAAACGAAGCATTCTCCTAAGCAGCAAACATGCTCCTTATTTATATAAAAGTCATTTTTCTTTTTTAACTATTGCTGTTTTCTCACAGCGCATTTGTGGAGGCCAACGCTCTGAAGAAGAGACGGCAGACGGTTTTAGACCAGCTTGGAGGCCACAGTCAGAAAGGATCTGTTTATAACGTGCTAGGTGAAGCCTGATATCACAATACATTAACACACTGCACCAGACACCGCGGCCAATCAGAGCCTTGTATTTTACGTTGAGTTATTATAGCGCATGTTGCACTGGGATCCTGGGGGTAAATATATATATTTGTGTGTCTGTGTGTGTGTAGAGGCTTTCCAAAGGGCACGTAAACGGATGCAGGACGCCAGAGAGAGTCTGCCCAGAGATCTGATCAACACCACTGGAGCACTCGACACCGAATCTTCAGCATAAATATATTTTGACAGTGTTTTATAGATTATTTGTATATATATAGTTTGTATAAAGACATGCTTTTTGTTGTAAAGTTGAATTTTTTATGCTGAATGTTTTTATTTTTGCTTAAAGTAAATTCTGAAATGTGTTCAGTTTGTCATTTTATCAAAACATTTTTTTGAGCACCAGCACACAGTGAGCAGCAGAGAGCGCCAGAAGCATGAACCACTGAAACCTGACAAAATGTACTGATTTATTTATAATTTAAAATAATATTACATTAGTTTAAAGGAAAATATTATGATTTTTTTTGGAAGGTTTTTAATTCAATTTATCCACATCAAGGCAAGTAAATTTTTTGAATACTTTTATATTTCTCTCCAGAAAAAAACAGCTCCACAGCGCCATCTTGTAGGCAATTTTCTAGGTAAATAATCAGCTTTTTTTTTTTTTTTTTTTTTTTTATTATGGATACGTATTTTTGCTCTGAAAAGCCTCTTGGCTGTCTCCAGTGATAAAAAAAAAAATAATACAGATTTTTTTCAGCGAATCAGATTACATTTTATTTTGTGGAACATCCGTGAAACTTCCGTAACCAAACGAAAAAAACAAACACACACAGTCATTTTACCAAGAAATAGCAAAGTATATACACAATACTCTGACACTGGAGACTCCTTCCAAAAAAAAAAAGAGATTACACATGTCCTCCATACATACTGCTGTGAATATGCTGTTACCATAGAAACAACACTGTATTAAAATGGCTGCATTCATATGAACCTGCAGCTGGAACCATCACATTTTGACCAATCAGATTCAAGAATTCAACAACGTTGTAGTATAAAGCTGTTATAAATTACACTTCTACTACTACTACTATGTTCAGACCCGATGCTTGTGGCAGGTGCTCAACGGGCCAGTGTTCAACAGCATACACTCGATATGTGTGTATTAGTGTGTTTATACAGACCGGGTTTAAAGAAGGGGTGAGGAACAGCTGTGCAGTGTCGGAGCGGATCTCACAGCTGTGGAGGACGGCTGCGTGGTCCATTTGAGATGCTTTTCAGAAACCCGGCTTCGTTTGTTACGGTCTCCAGGGAGGACAAGACAGGACGAAAAGGTTTCGCATCTTCACCCAGGATTTTGTGGCTCTGCTGATGTTATTGGGGCTCAACTGGAGGGTGTGAAGATATGAGCATCCATGAAGTTGAATATTTTTCCCATAGCAGTACAGTGTAAAGATTTTATATTTAAAAAGCCTTCTATGTTACTCCTTTACCTTGAAGACAAATTTCTGACACTGGAGACTCCTTTCATAGATACAAAAGAAATATCTCCTTGCAGAAATCTTCACCATGAACACAATAATGTTTTGCTGTCTTAACAAGTGCTTTAATATCCAGTAAATGTCAGTTCTGTTCTATTTCTGTGATGAAATTTTTAATAATTTTTATTAATGCAATTACTACATATATATCCATGCGTAACTGGACCACTTGTCCCCCGGTGAGAGAATGTGAAAAGCCTATGTGAAATTTACTCATTTGACCTCTCGAGTGCCACCTGTGGTTTATTTTCTGAAAGAAAGTCCAGGCCTTAATTATCCCTAATCTCCACAGCAGCTGGTCCAAATCTGTACAACTTTATCAGTCGAAGTGTTTGCTAGTAAAGCTCTAAAACAAGTGCTGCCTTTACACTGACTGACATTTTTATTTTGGTGTTCAGAAGCATGAAATATGTTCTCTGCTTCAGCATGGCATGTCCATGAAGTTCATAGATGCAGCCTTTGATTCATTCACCCGTAGTTACTTTCTCCATGAAACCATGATTCGTAGGTACTTTCTCCAAGGCTCTTTTGCCCATAGTTCAATAAATCCACTATTCAAACTTGCTTTCTTCATGAATCCATCCATTCATAGTTTCTCTAAGGAACCTTCTCCCATAGTTACTTTCTCCAGGAATCCATGACCTACAGTTAATATCTTCATAGATCCATTATCTACAGTTAATATCTTCATAGAGCCATCATCTATGGTTAATTTCTCCAAGCATCCTTTACCTGTAGTTACGTTCTCCAGGGATCTATCACCTACAGTGACTTTATCAATGGATCCTTTACCCGTAGTTTCATGGGTATTTGCTATCTCCATGAATCCACCTTTCGCAGTTAATTTCTTCAAGGATCCATCACCTACAGTTAATATCTTCAAAGATCCATCATCTGCAGTTACTTTCTCTAAGGATCCTTCACCTGAAGCTACGTTTTCCATAGATCCACCACCTAGAGTGACTTCCTCCATGGATCCTTTATGCAAAATGGCTTTCTCTGTGAATCCATCATTCATAGTTTCTCATAGGAACCTTCTCCCATAGTTACTTTCTCTAGGAATCCATCACCTACATTCCATTTCTTCATAGATCTATCATTTACACTACCAGTCAAAAGTTTGGACACACCTTCTAATTCCATGGTCTTTCCTGATGTTTATTTCTTTCTACGTTGTAAAACAATGCTGAAGGCGGCCGAAATCCACAATAATGTCCTTTGAACAGCTGATATTGAGATATGTCTGCTACTGATACTCTGTAAAGCCTTCATAATGGCTCTAATCTGAGGTGCTGTTAATTGGTGATTTCTGAGGCTGGTGACTCTAAATGAACTTCTCCTCTGCAGCAGAGGTAAGTTTTGGTCTTGCTTTACTGGGATGGTCTTCATGTGAGCCAGTTTCATCATGGTGCTTGATGGGTTTTGCAAATGCACTTGACAATACTGTTCTTGCAAGAACTATTCCAGAACACCTGACCTTCGTGTCTTAAAATAACAACCGACTGTTTTTTGTTGTCATTACATATGGATTACTGAAGTCCATGTGTGTTATTTCATAGTTTTGAAATCTCCAGTATTGTTCAAGAATGCAGAAAATAAATAAAAACATTGAATTAAAAGGTGTGTCCAAACTTTTGACTGGTAGTGTACACTTACTTTATCCAAGCATCCTTCACCTGTAGGTCTTTTCTCCAAGGATCATTCACCTGTAGCTACGTTTTCCATAGATCCAACACCTACATTTACTTCCTCCATGGATACTTTACCCATAGTTCCATAAATCCATTATTCAATTTTCTTGCTTTCTCCATGAATCCATCATTCATAGTCTTTCTAAGGAACCTTCTCCCATAGAGTGACTTTCTCTAGGAATCCTTCATAGATCCATCATCTACAGTTAATACCTTCATAGATCCATCATCTACAGTTACTTTCTCCAAGCATCCTTCATCTGTAGTTCCTTTCTCCAAGGATCCTTCACCTGTAGTAATGTTTCCCATAGATCCACCACATACAGTTACTTCTTCCATGGATCCTTTAACTATAGTTTCATGAATCCCTTATTCAAAATTGCTTTCTTCATGAATCCATCATTCATAGTTTCTCTATGGAACCTTCTCCCATAGTTACTTTCTCCAGGAATCCATCACCTACAGTTACTTTCTCAATGGCTCCTTAACCCATAGTTCCATGGGCAATTGCTATCTCCGTGAATGCACCATTTGCAGCTAATTTCTCCAAGGATCCATCACCGACAGTTAATATCTTCATTGAGCCATCATCTACCGTTACTTTCTCCAAGCATCCTTCACCTGTGGTTTCTTTTTCCAAGGATCCACCACCCACACTTACTTTTTTTGCTTTCTCCATAAATCCATCAATCATATTTAATTTCTCTAAGGATCCTTCACCCAGAGTTACTTTCTCCAGGAATCCATCACCTACAGTTTCTTCACAGATCCATCATCTACAACATCTTACTTTCTCCAAGGACCCTATAATTATTTTCTCCATAAATCCATCAGCTCTAGTGATTTTCTCAATACCACTCGGATGGCTGGTGGTAAAGCAGACAGCTTTTGGAGTTTTTGCTTCAGTCCTGAGCTTGGGTTACCATCTGTAAAGACGTCCCACCTCCTAAACACACCCCGCGAGGTGTTTTAATGAATCTATGAACTAATGAGCTGTAAGTAGATATCAGTATGCGTTTGTTCCATGTAGTAGATTGGTGTCTGTTTTTCTGCTGTATCCCTGCCTCACACTCCTGTTCCTGGAATAGACTGTGTATCCATTGCAACCCTGACAGAAAGAAATGCTTACTAATGCAGAATGATTGAATGAATGAATATAGGAAGCAGGCCGGCCTGACTAAAAACAAGGATAATCAAAAAGCAAATATTGATGTCTCCAGAGCACGAATTCCTGCCTTAACAAATCAGCTTTTGCAAATAAGCATTGTCGAGCCAGAGCCATTCTAGGAAATTCATTCGTTAAGATAAACAAGCAGATCGGACCTCAGCTTTTTGGAACTAACAGAACTATTGTTAGCTCTGGTTCAGATCAGGTCCAAACCCATCAGGGCAAAGCTCACGCTACTGTACATCTCTAGATACGAGATTACAGGGATAAACGGATACAGCACGTCTATAGTGTTAACAAGCTGAGCCGAGCTGTAAACCGAGTATTATGTACCTCTATGTTGCAGAGGCAAGGCCTATATCTGTGCTCTCAAGGCCATGTGTAATCCCTACCTTATAAAAACCCTTTACCCTGACTGCTGTGTGACCCTCAGAGCAATCCTATTTTTGACCACAGACACACACATTTGTCTTTCTGTCTTTACGAGGACCTTTTTATTTGCATGTAATTGATAATGCAATAATGTAACCTCTGAGAAAAAAATCCTAATGGGGACCAGACAAAGGTCATCACATCACAATGGTCATATATTCCTAATATATTAATATACAGTATTCCAAATATACTATTTGGCTCTATTAAAAATATAAACACACACACACACACACGATCCCTTTCTCTTCTTTCACACAAGCACATGCACAGACACACTGAGTTGCTTGTCATGGAATACTATATGGTCATATCACGTTTCACAGACGGCTGTCCAAGAGGTGTGTGTGTGTGTGTGTGTGAGGCACAGGAAAGGGTGGGGGGGTCTGCTGACATGTCATCAATCTTGGCTCAGTGCCAAAGAAGACACCTTCCACACCAAGCGCTCAAATGCAGTTCCAGTCAAATGATTCGTCTCCAATCAGATGAGGTCATAGACAATAAGAGCATCCTTGAAAAACTGCTACATGCAAAATTACACAATTAACCCCTCAGCGAAAACCACATTACCCATAATTCAAGTTGTTTGAATAGCTTACTTGTTTGAAAAGGTCTCCCCCACTACCATACACACACACACACACACACACACACACACACAGAGTTCGGCATACCTTCAGATCAATGCCATGTGATTTAGCGATTGAAGCACGGTTAAAACGTTGACATAAACGCTGAGGAATTCTAGGGAGAGCGTTAAAAGTGCTGAAGTATGAAGTATCTGGCATCCTCCCTTCTGATATAATACATCTTATAATCAGAGGATTTTTTTTTCATCCAGCAGCTGTCTGGCAACATGTGCATTGAGGAGAGAAAATTGAAACTCTGTGTTTAGCGACAACTGCACATGCTGGGCAAACCTACTAACACATACACACACACACTCACACATCCAGGCCCACTTAAGCACATGGAAGGGTGTATCCAAAACACCCGCCTCAGAATTCATTATAAGTGACAGCTGTCAAGGAATATTCACTAACTTCGGGGATGGTGTGAATGAGTCACAAAATGAGCTATTAATGTGAATGTTGTAACTTTGCCATGTTGTGCAGTGCCTTACATAAGTATTTGCCCCCCTGAACTTTTCTGTAGTTTTTCAGGATCACAACCTGATTTTTAAAAAGACATCTTTGGGATTATATATAAAAAATCTACACAAAATAGCCCAGAATATTGTTGTCGGGGAAAATTAAATACAGTTTGCATAACTGTTACAAATAAAATCCCCAAATTAGCTGTGGGGCGGCCATGAGAAGTCATAATTAGTTGAATGAAAGGGGAATGAATGAATTAGGAATGAAATCGTCATGTGATCTCAATATAAATACACTTATTGATGGAAAAAGAAGTAACAAGAATTTGGTAGGGAATGCATATTTTAAAAAATAAAGCTATACATAAATAAATAAAAACATGACAAAGAGCAAGGAGCTATTAATATCAACCAACATTATTTATAAATAAAAATAAAATAAAATAAAATTGAATAAAATAAAATGTAAAAAAATAATAAATATCTGATATATATTTTGTATAGTCTATTATCAAAAATCAGGAAAAAATTTAACTAGAAGAAGCTGACCACCATAAATCACAGACTGTCCTAAGAGTAAATCAGTCAGATTAGCAACCAAGAGGCAAAGAGCAACTCTAACACCACCGTGCTTCACTCTTAAGCTCCTAGCATATAAAAATCAGCACACAATCACTTCATATATGAAATCTACTGTATATTTATAGCAATTTCTCAATATACCACTTTGCTAATGACCTGCTTGCTAACATTGCCGATTGTCACTAAGTTTCTGTAGGGTCTTTGGCATCTGAGGTAAAGTTTTCCGGACAATCTGCTTTCTGGAGTCTCGTTAATTACTGTTAAAGCAACATTATTTTGGATTGCTTATACATCAGGAGGGAGCAACAACAGGAACTAACTTTGTCAGATGTTCCATGATATGAAATGTAACTATAAACGGATAAAAATAAACAATGTTGTGATCTTTTATGATTTTTTATTAAATTGCTGGGGCATTGCAGGAATAAAATTCTTCCTTACTTTCTTACAAGGGTCATCTAGGAGAATTAGTGCAATTTACTAAAACTTTGCCAGACGTTCTGGCTAAACTGGATGCCTGATTACTTGTAGAACTGGTGAGAGGCACAAACACACACACACACACACACTCCCCCCATCAACCTTAACAGATCGGTGTGCTGCATTAGCCAGCTGGCCAGACAGATTGTTGAGAATACCCATGGGTCTAGTGGAATGCTGTGCTGTGGTTAGCGTGGTCGGCTTTAGCTTACTCAGCAAAGCGTGTATGTGTGTCAAACTATTCCGTCTTTTACCAGAGCCACTGCTTTACGTATCCAGATATACGAGATCCTGCGCTTATCTCTCAGGGAGAAGAAACATTCAAGATGAGATCAGAAATCTATTTCAAATGTTAGAGCAGTAAAGTAGCTGGATAGTATGTAATAGTATGTTTGCTGATGATGATAATATAAATCTGAAAGGGTTCATGTGGGGTTTAAAATATACTTTCTACAATTTATTACCATTTCTAGAAAACTAAGAAATGAGATCATTTTTCAGACTCAAATTTTCAGGTTGAACTCAAGGGATCCTCCCAAAATCTCTAAACATACAGTACGTGCTGAAATTTAATCGAACCACTGATCCGGACGACGGAAAAAAGATACTGCGAAAATAAATACAGTCTGTTTAATCCGCATGAACCGCAAACGACCACAACAGGGCTGAAAAGATATGAGAATAAAACGACCGAACAAAATGACCTATTGAGTAGAGTTTTGCATCCACAGTTTTGTGTTACTGTGGAGTCGACGGTTTATTACATTGTCCAGGAGTCGTGAAACGGTTGACCGCAGACGGGATGCAGACCTAGCAAAGAATTTAAGCGGATCAAACCAAGTACTTGAAAAACGATGAGCGTCTTATAAACATAGCCGGAAAACTGGCGGCGGATGTAGTTTTTGGAACATGAACCATTGTAGCAAATTGTCTGTTGTTACTGACCTAAGAAGCTAATTTTTACAGATATACATAGTTTTCCTGTTTTGGGGGTCTGATTAGTATGCTAATTTAAAAAATTAATTAATTAATTAATTAATTAATTAAAACGATTTTTTTCCCCCCACCAAAACGTCTGTTAAATTCTCTTATTAGTAGGTTTGTTTTAGATTGCTAGTTTGCCTTTTAAAAGGCAAGGGCAGCTGTCCATCTGTGTGTGTGTATGTGTGTTTGTGTGTGTCTATGTGTGTGTAAGCGGAGGGTAATGACAGTGAAACAAACAAGACGTGACCCCCTGTGCTCTTAATCTGGTCCAGGCGTTCCTGCTGACAGATGGGTTAACAGGAAAAATGCAGGCCGTGGGCTCTGGCGCCAACCCGTTTTATTGCCAACTGGGTACAATCATAAGCTTCCCTTGGCATAGCTTGAGGGGAACACGGCTAGCAGAGTGAACCACTTGACCAGTTTGGAGGGTGATTGTAGTCTCGTGAGACCTTGGCACACATGCTCTGTTCTCGTAAACACTTAAACTTTTTTTTCTGTTAATGTGATGTAATGTTGGAAGCTAGCAGGTCTGTCAGGAGTGAACGCGTACATCCAGACTGCGAGACAAGACAAATATGAACACGTCCTTGCTTCCTGGTGTTTGACCTCAAACCTGTCCAGTGTCCAACGTCAATCACACCGGCAGTTAATATCACAGCTTTGGTGTGGGGGCTCAGCATGCCAATAGCCTTGTAACACAAACACACTTTACGTCAACACAATAATCACCTCGTGTTTAAAAAAAAAAAAAAACACCACACACACACACTATTTTGGGATCGACACACTTTAGTACACAGTTCCAATGTAGCATGAAGGATTTTTTGTTGTTGTTTGTTTTGCACAAATTGCACATTGAAAACAGGCTAATTATTTAGGAGAAATTTCTAATCATGTTATCTACCATGTTCTATCACCATAATTTACTGTTGCTACGGAATGTTCCAAATTTACCCTGATTTCATGCCATAAACTTGGAATTTGTTGACAAAAAAATCTAAACGTTTCATTACTTTCTGGCTTACTGCCAAAAGTTCTGTACAAAATCTTTGTCTGTTATCTTACTCAGTAACGAAAATGTGTGTGAGTTAGTTTTTACACATAATACAGCAATGAGAGCTGATGGTGATTGTGCAAAAGTATTGGCACCGCGTTATTTTTTTACATCCTAATTTTGTATGAGATATTTATTTGATGCCTTGTGCATTATTATTATATCAGCGAACGAGAGATTTATATTTATAATAATTTTTTTCCACCAAATTTTCGATTATCAATGACAATGATAGTGGTAAAAGTATCCCTTTTTTTCCACAGTATGCCATGTAATTAATGAACTAATACACTCACACTGTCCGATTATCTTGATCAGTTTCCTCGTCATCAGGTTTAGTTTTCAGTAAGTAAACATGTGGTCATTTGGTTTTTTTTTACTATAAACCAAAACTCTCAGCTCTTATTTCCAGCAGATATTTGCAAAGTGATGCAGCTCTCTTGCTACTCGATGAGTTTCTAACCTTTTAAGGTTTTGTTTTGGGGTTTTTTGACGCCTACATTCATTTCCACATTACTCTGACACACACACAGTTTCAGTCCTTTTCAGAGAAAATAAAGCTGTATTTTCGAATATAAATAAAAAGTTAGCACAATATTGGAATGATCTTCGGATGAAGTCCAGATTTCCCATGATTCCTTGTTGTCTGTGAGAAAGCTATTTATTCAGACACGTTTTTTTTTATTTCTCTGATAAATCAGAATTTTCTAATCTGAATTCTTTACTACACTCTCTTGGATTTATCTGTCTTTTGTATTTAATGTCCTATTCATTCTTCTGCTCCAGTTTATGTAAGTATGGTGGCAAAAATAAATTCCACAGCAAATGACTCAACACTCAAAGCTGATTGGTCACAGCATCTGATCATCACAAGGAAAAAAGCATCGCACTTTTTGCAGTTTGTTGTCTAGTTAGCCGAGCAAATACGAAATTATTCATGAGCAGAATCGTCCTTTAGGTTATCTGGTGTCTCTCAGACTGAGACTCTGTAGCCAATCAGCATCAAGCGTGTCATGGACATACCTTTTCTGTTTTGTGTTAATAATTATGTTTACAAATTTACTGTAAAGTTGTTGTTGTGTGTTTGGGTTTGTTGTTCTGTTTACAAATCTGCTGTTGTATGTTTGTTTGTTTTTTTGTTCCATTTACTTATCTGCTGTTGCGTGTTTGTTGTTGTTGTTGTTCTGTTTACAAATCTGCTGTTTTATGTTTGTTTTTTTTTGTTCTGTTTACAAATCTGTTGGTTTTGTTTTGAATCTGCTGTTGTATAATTTTTTTGTTGTTCCATTTACGAATCTGCTGTTGTGTGTTTGTTTTTTGTTCTATTTACAAATCTGCTGTTGTGTTGCTCTTTTGTTGTTGTTCTGTTTACAAAACTGGTGTTGTATGTTTGGTTTTGTTGTTCTGTTTATAAATCTGCTGTTGTGTGTTTGTTTGTTTGTTTTTTTTGTTCTGTTTACAAATCTGCTTTTGTGGGTTTGTGCTTATTTTGTTCTATTTATAAATCTGGTGTTGTGTGTTTGTTTTTTGTTGTTGTTCTGTTTATAAATCTAGTGTTGTGTGTTTGTTTTTTGTTGTTCTGTTTACAAATCTGCTGCTGTGTTTGGTTTTGTTTTTACGGATCTGCTGTTGTATAATTTTTTGTTGTTGTTGTTCTGTTTATAAACCTGTTGTGTTTGGTCTTGTTGTTGGTTTTGTTTATTAATCTGCTGTTGTGTGTTTGGTTTTATTGTTCTGTTTACAAATCTGCTGCTGTGTGTTTTGGTTTTGCTGTTTCTGAAGTTGTTTGGTTTCATTGTTTTGTTCACGAAGTTGCTGTTGTGTGTTGGCTTTATTCTGTTTACAAATCTGCTGTTTGGTTTTGTTGTGTTTCTAAAGTTGCGGCAGTCTTCTTGACTTTGTTGTTCTGAATTTGCTGCTGTGTGTTTCATTTTCCGGTTTTTAATGTAACTGCAGTGTTTTGTGTTTTGCGTTTTGCTGACTTTGTGGTTTGAGCTCCACCACATCTGACTCTGACTCGTTCATCTCCTATACTGTTACTCTGTTACCAACTTGAAGGCCAATATTTTGCATTTTTTGCTTATAACTAGTCCGTTTTCATTTCAGCACATCCCCCCACAAGCATTTCATTCCCACATACACCTGTATGTACGTCTCAGAACAAAGTTCCTCTGAAGCCCATATTCAGGACATTTGTCTAATTGGAGCTCACTGATTTTCTCATCCAAGCGTAATATTCCTTTCAGTTCTCGCTAAAAATCTGCTGGGAAATGGCTCAGATATAATAACAGTAATCACACGCTACACCCGGAGATCTCGCTGATGCGGTGTGCTGAGATTATAGCCATGTGTGCTTGATTCAGCCAAACACACACACACACACACACACACTCTGTTGTTCTCGCGACTCCAACCTCGCTTTCTACTTCCCCACAGTTCCACTTTTCCCAGTTAGTCAGCAGTGTTCCTGCAGTGTAGTACAGCATGAGCTAGAAAACCACATCCTGTTGGAGCAGGTCGGTCTGGAGCCCGACACCTGTGAGAGCCCGGGTTCAATCGCCACCACCATCACTGCCTTCCGCTTTCCACCTTCCACTCCCACTTGCTGTGCTCCCACACATCTGAGTAACAACCAACCCACTTCCTATGCTATGCTATTGTTTTGGCCCCGATCATAACACAAATATCTTCACATCATAGTGTGTTATACAGCATAATGATTAATCATAACACTTACACAAGACCCTCGAGCCCCCAGGGGCCACTCATACATAGTATATCATATACAGTAGTTCTTTTTCTACACAAATCCCATTTTTTTATTGCTCACTACTGAGAACTTTGAGTGAACTGCAGCTCATCTTTCTGGAAATGTGGTACAGCTGGGAAGGTAAGGGAATGTGTTGATGTCAGCCAGCAGCAATAGGGACTTCACAGCACTTGGCAGTCTCCCTAGCCAAGGATTCTTAAGTGTCTCTGACTCCTTCCTCAGCTTGGGAACTCTGTCTTAATTGTCAATTCAGTCTGGATAAACATAGTCTGTTAAAGTCTGTCAAATCTCGACAAGGGTAATTGGGATATTGTAAGGTTAATCCTCAAGGTCTGGTTTCTACCTGATGACGGACAAGAAGTCATGTTAATTTTTTAAATATAACATTTAGAAATACAACAGAATTTATTCATTTATCTAACTACTTGGGTCCTGGGAACATTGGCTGTGTGGTGGACATACACCTTGGCTTGAATGTCACCATACACACACACACATTCATTTACACCAGAGGAAATGTAAAATAGCCAATTCAGCTACTGGCATGATTTTGGAAGGTGGGAGCATGACCACATGGAGAACATGAACACAGACCCACGCTCAAGATGGTGCCAGAAACTCTGGAGCTGTGAAGTGGTAATGTTACCCTGTGTACTAATGTTATTTTTAACTTGTAGCCATTGTAGCCATGTATACTTGCAGTTTATGGTGTCACAAAAGCTCCTTCAAATGCTTGGAGATGCTCCTGATGGCAGGTGTACATTTAAGTAACATTTAATAAGATTCTCTTTGTTTTTTTGTTATTCCCCCAAAGCTCAGTCATTTCTACTACTTCTTAATCCCCATTTTTCTTCTCAGGCCACAGTGTTCTGATCCTAATCTCAGATATAAATATAATTTATTTTTATATTTATTAGGAAATTTATATATATTTCTTTCATTTTCCTTGGAGAAACTGAGACAAACCCATAAAAATGCATAACCGACAAATCATTTTTAGCACGTTTTCCTTACAACAGGTCATTCTGACCCAACAGGAGGAGTAAAGAATCTTTTAGGAATCTTTGGAGAACTTCCAGCCATTGTGTTCAGCTTCAAGAAGGTCAAAACACATTGGAACTTAATGGAAGGACCAAACTAATAAAAGCACAGGAGCACATTCACCAATCATTTACCGTAGGTCATACTTTCAGCATGAGTGGGCTTGTTGGCTTGTTTCAGAAATGGATGAATCAGCAGCCGCAGCTGCCGAGAAAGTGCAGGGTCTTGGGTGAGGTCCTGGGTTGTGTCCTTGAGTTGACAACAAGAGCACTGACAGGAAGAGGCATGCAAACAACAATGGACAAGAAGGAAAGAAATAGACCAGTGGAGATCATCCGATCTGTGTCAAGGAAGCTTTAATTCTTCCTGATCTCAGACCAGGTTCATGGACTTTTCTGTAAGATACATGACAAAACTGATCTCTATACATTACAAATCCAGGGCCTTAAACACCACCAATTCACCAGAGTGTCCAGAGTCTACTTCACTTTTCATTAGAAGTTGACTTGAGGTGACATATGGCTTTGAGCATTAGATAACAGTTGGCTCTTCGAACAAACACTCAAGTGTCAGGCCTTTAACTTAGCGAGACAAAATTTCCACAATGATCTTTTCTCTTAAATAAACAAAACACAAAGCTTTTTTTTTTTTTTTTTTTTACTATAGCAGAGTTATAGGGAACTTAATACATACTTCCTTGAATAAAATTCACGACAAGTTAAATTCTGACATCCTCTCAAGGCTAATTATTTAGACCCCTAGACGCTAAATGACCATGGAAAATGTAATTACGGTTTGATGCCAAGAGAACAAGCCTTCACAGTCCTCTTGGCTGCCATTAAACTGACCAGCACGCTCATTTTGAGACACCTTAATTACCTTTATGAGCTTCCTCATGCAAGCCAGCAGTCTGCGAGGAATGTTATCCGAGACACCGTTAGCATGATCAACGGACATACGTGAGTCATAAGCCAGGCGAGGTGACGCCAGCCAGGCCCGAGCGAAGGAAGTTGGATGCCAGAAGTACGGGCCGCTAGCATGGCTAGCGTGAGGGTGACTAACTAGCAGCACATGGCTCAGCTGGGGGCAGTGCACTTTACTAGCCTTGAGCGTCTCATCTCACTAATAGCAGGAACCTTGATATGGCCGCCATGGGACGAACGGTTTTACAAGGCGAGTGTTTAAGCTGTAAACAGATTTTGATATAAAAACCCAGTGGGCTATCGCTAATCTTTCTAATGAGGCCCTTTTCCTTTCCCATGGACAGACTCAGTTATAGGAGCTGTACACTGTACTCTGCCAGGCCTCAGCAGAAAACAGATAGCCTTCAATATATGTAGCTGAAAAAAAATGAACCAAAACTGAAGATTCTTTTTTGATTTACTGTATAAGGTTCATGGGTTTTCCTTAGCAGTGGTATGATTGCTATTCGACATGACAGCTGTGTAAGAAACAACCTGATTAAAAAGGATGGCTTGAGCAGACCAGAGAGACCTGACAGTTTGGCGAGCAACAAGACACGGTGTGTCTCCGACGTTCAACCACAGCACAAAGCCGTCTCTGTGTTGCCTATCCCCGAGCCAAAGCCCAGCAAAGGCCCTTTTGTCAGGTTGAACTGTCTGGAGGTTTGAGGATTGCCTGAACCAGACAGTGGGCCTGCTCTTGACTGTCACAACTAAACAAGTTAGGCAAGAGAAGCTGAGGCCCAATTTCAAGAAAACACTATAAAAACACAAAATGTGTTTCCTGGCACATATGCTCCAGAAACTAATCTGGACAGTTGGGTGATTTCCAATACTAATATGAAGCTTAAATATGTTTCTTTTTCTGAATGGCGCAGCCTTGAATTCCAGGTGAGTAGTTACTCATCGACTGGATAGATTATACAGTAAATTCAATTTGCTTTCTTTGGATGTGATAAAAGGACAAAATTAGTGCTCAGGATGGCCGTCGTATTTTTTAAGAGTGAGTCTAAGAAGTGATGCTTCACTGGCTTCACCCTAGAAAAAAATTTCAAAACTTACCAAGAGGTACCACTGGAGAGTAATGGCAGCAGTCATCTGTATGCCTTATTGGCTTCTGGTCTTAATAAGGTCATTGGTAGAAATCCAAATCAATTCACTTTAATAAAGTTGCTTCTGTCATGAATATAAGCAAATGTCGTCATCCATTTTAGAGAAAAAATAAAGCTTCCATGTAGGATTTAAAGAGTTTCTAGGCTTTCCATTTCAGAAGTAGGAACCTGAACCATTAACCATCCAACAGACCCTTGATGGTCTGGAGAGAATGACTGAAAATTTAAAGAATTTGTTGGTACAACCCAGTCAACCAGACCTGGTGCATAAGAAATCTGAAATATTACAGAAAGCTACACATTACCAGGTTTAAAACGGCTACTAATTATCACAAAATAAATAAATAAAACAAATACTGTGTGTACATGTGTGACCCCAAGTGAAAGTGCGTGCATGTAAATAATGCTTTTCAGCTTTAAATAAGGAGAAAAATAAAAAACCTTTGGGTGGTAACAGCTTCTCAATGTGCTTTCACCATGGCCCCTAATTTACACTTCAAACACCCAGGGAAAGGGATCCTACCCGCGGGGTAACGGGTAATGAGCGCTATTCCTTTCTTCCTTTGCTCTATTCCTCTGGCTTTCTTTACAAGAGGAAGGGAAAGTCCCTGGTGCTTTAATGATCCTCTTGTTAAACATACACATGGCTTCTCTTCTGAGTTACGGGACAATTACAAAAGTGTTCTATCTTGTCCGGTTCTCAAGCTCACTTACAAGGCCATTAACATTCACTTTATAATGGGATTGAATGGTTGGAAAGGGGGCTTCTTTGAGCAATGCTTTGCCTAAAATAGCATTCAGAACGTTAAACATCCAGGTGTACAATGGGGCCTTTATGCTCAGGGTTCTTGATGGGACGAATAATGAAGGCTGTTGCTGTATAAACTGAGCGCTCTTGCGGCACAAACGCTGCAGTGTCGCACCAACACTTCAGCCTAAAACTGTCCAAATCTGCATGACAATCTGCATGACAAATATCTCTTTGTTTGGGTGTAGGAACAGGATATGTTTGAGGAACGTGTTATGGATGGTGAAGCATCAATCCTAACTTACCTTCATGTATGAGAAGCAAGAAATGATTTCAATTTTGACTTAAATGACAAAGTGCTTAATAATTCGAACAAGAGGTTGGTATTAATTGTGGGTTAAATTACCACTTAAATACGCCTCTTTAGGAAGCTTATTAAGCAATGTTGTAGGTAGGAAAAATTTGGGACAGTACAAAAAAGCAAAAAATATTGCCTTTTTAAGTGTACAAAATAACAAGCTGTTATTAAGGCTCATAACTAACATTATTAAAATAATTACACAGCAGCTCGCATGTCCAGACCTCAAAGTCACAAATTATCCTGTGACCATACACGGTAATGGTACAAAAATATTAAAAAAAAAAGTCAAGCAATAATTTTATTTTATAGTAACAGGTTGATTTTGTTAATGCACCACATAATAACAGCTACGGTCACCAAGAAAAACAAAGATTTTTGGAATGGAATGGAATCCAAAGCTCAAGCGCTGCTATGTTGAGGACAACGTCGGTACAATTAGATACAGAGCTGCTAAGAGAATGCATAATAAAACTGGTTCGAATAAATATTTACATCGCTGATAAAAAATCTCATGAGTAGAGTACATACTGCAGCAGGACAGGTTTATGGACACATATTAATCCTTAATTTGGAACGGGAGATTCGCCTCTGCAAATCCTATTTACTCTAGACCTGGGATTAGCTTCCATCTCTGCAAAATATGACTAATGGTCTTGGCTTTGAGAGCTGCCATTTAGCATGTATACAGATTTCATGGGTCTGAGAACATAAAGCTCTGAAAACGTACAAGTTTAATTCCGAAAAATCTTCCCTGCTCTCGATTACTCTGCAGTGGATCCAGATGCACTTCATAAACACGTCAAAAAGGCATGTGGTCACAGCTGCCCTTGAGGACAAAAAAAAGAAAAAAAAAGAAAAGAGACAAGTACAAGCACTTTGGTAAATGTGACCAGAGCCCTGGCCAGAACTGCTCTGATCTCACGTCTCCTTTCAGTCCCGTAGTAGCCAAGACTGTGATCAGCTGACAGCAGTTTTGTGGAACACATACGGAATTAAAATAAAGACCCAGCAATAACAGTTCATGTCACTTTGGAAAGTGTGACTGTAGCTTCGAGATGGATTCGAAATAAGCAGAAAATCACAGCAATTTCAGCAGAGTTACATGACCTTTGTTTAAACGTTGCATCAAATGCACAACTCGCTTTATTATTATTATTATTACTATTAAGACATTTCAGAAGCTTTCACCAGACTGCTGAGGAACATGAGCCGCTCTTCGAGAGCGCTTTTTTCCCTCTACATGCACTCTCCATCTTTCCTGCATGACCAAATCCATTTCCTCGAAGAAGTGCTAATAAAAAAGGACATTTGAGAAAACATTCAGAGCTCATTTCTAATCTGTTGCTGGCATAACAGAGCGATGTGGAAATCTTTCACAAACACGATCCAGGGCATGTGGGTCAATGAATATAATTAAACAAAATCATTGCAAAAATATATATATCGATTTTATTGTTCTGTCATCCAAAAAAATATTTAAATATACAATAATTCTTACACCTCAGTATTCAGAGCATCTGTTGATACGTACAGTATAGTGCATTCAGTGACAAGCAATACATAAATAGCAGTAATAAATAAACATTTCGGCTTTAAACATGTAAATTACAAGTATTTACATTTCGAAACCATGCCACCATCACAGCATGACCTGCCTTTATTGCATCACCTCAGGCTGAAGCTTTTAAACGCTTTCTTTGCTGTCAAATTACATCCAAACTGCCACAAGAATTTCTCAAACCCTCGTGGGACTGTCTGCACATGAGTCAGTTTTGTTTGCATGGAATGCAGTCGCTTTGTAATGACAGTGAGAGCTGCTGCAGTTGATGCTGGGACAGGGTTTATGCGTTGTTCTCATCGATAATCTCCTGGTGCACAAGCCTTGCCAAGTCTGGAGAGTCTTTGAGCTCCACACCCAGACTCCGCTGGTAATGCCCACCACTAATGACATGAAGATCTTAAGCATAAACACGGCTACAGTGGGCACTGAAGACTCCAGTGAGCAGTCCTCAACCCTACGTCCGGGAAAAGAGACGCACTTGCTCTCCAGAGCACGGAACTTCCAGTAGTCCATGTTAAGCCTCTCGTAGAAGTAGCAGATGATCACGCAGGTAGCCGGGACAGTGTAAAGGACAGAGAAGATCCCGATTTTAAACATGAGCTTTTCTAGTTTTTCTGTGTTGGTGCCCTCGGTTTTCATGATCTTACGGATGTGGAACAGCGCAACGAAACCGGTGAGGACAAAAGAGGTGCCGATAATCAGATAGCAGGAGAGAGGGATGAGCACAAACCCGGTTAAAGCGTTGGTGTCCATACTACCAACGTAGCACAGTCCAGTTAACTCATCACCTGCCACTTTGCGCATGGTGAGAATGATTATGGTCTTTAAAGCAGGGATGCCCCAGGCGATCATGTGAAAGTAGCTGCTGTGAGCCTCGATGGCTTCATGCCCCCATTTCCTGCCAGCTGCAAGGAACCAGGTAAGCGTGAGAATAACCCACCAGATAGAGCTGGCCATGCCGAAGTAATACAAAATGAGGAAGACTATGGTACAGCCTGTGCTTTCTAAGCCCTCTTGTATGATGTAAAGCTGCCCATTTTCCCTGTCGCAGGCAATGTTCTCAGCACCTGCGACAGAGCGGATGATAAAAGCGACAGAGTAAACATTGTAGCACATGGAGAGGAAGATAATAGGCCTCTCAGGATACTGGAAACGCTGTGGGTCCAGGAGGAAGGTGAGGACTGTGAACGCAGTTGAGACAAAGCAAAGCGTAGACCACACGACCATCCAGATGAAAGCAAAGTCCTTGTCTTGCCTGGACCAGAACACATCCACATTAGGGGTGCATCGTGGTGCACATGATTTGCTCCTTTCCACATATTGGAACTTCTCCAGGTTCTCACAAGTCCCAGATGATTGTCCATGCCCGCTGCCGGACTGCCTGGGTCTGGTGGCCACAGGCAGCATGCCCTCCCCTTTTCTAGTCTCAGGCACCGTGTCATTCTCGGGAGCCAGAATGCACAGTGAATTAGGATCATTATTTGTTGGCAGCTTTGAACAGTCCAGTGAATCCGGCCAGCTGAAACTGAACTGCTCCATAATAGGTGAGCATTTCTGCCTTGCTTGCTCACACATAGGTCGGCATGCCGGGATAGTGTTGGACACTTCATCTGTACACATGGGCACATACAGGGAACACAGGAAGAAGCGGAGGTGCACATCACAGCCATACGCCACCAGAGGAGCAAATTCGCTGAGTTTTATACTCGCCTCTTCTTGACTATCGTATTGCATGAAGTTGGGCATCCGCGTCATGTTGTAGCCGATTCCTTGGCACATGGGAATGGTGATCAGCTCGCATTTTGCCGGTCTGCCCCACTCGCCGTCATAACCTCCGATCTCCAGTGAGAACGTAGCAGACACTAGTTGGCACAGCAGAACCAAAACCGTTACATGGCATGCCATGGTAATGGCAAGGAATTTAAAGACCCCACAATCCATCATTAGCAGGCAAACAAGTTCATAGAGTTCTCCATGTCATCAACATGCAGCATCAGTGAAAAGTTGTTTTAATCCAGGCATTTCAGGAAATCAATCTGAATGCAAAATATGCTTGCACTGTTCGTGGTCTTATCTTTGCAAACAACATTCCTCGGCGAAATTTTTCACATCTGATCCAAAAAAATAAAAATAAAAATTCTCCACGCGTGTGCCGTCAAAATGAAATGAAAGTAAACCGCGCGCGCGTGCGAAACTTTTCTTGCCCCTGTCACGCTTATATCCGTTCCAGACCGTAACTGCGCGCGCGTCTCATCTCGTCCCGTCTCGTGCGGTAGCAGCCTGGATATATATACCGGAGTGGAGCAACGTTCTCTCAGTAGACCTCTCTCTCTCAGACTGAACTTTGCCTTTCTCTCTTTCTCTCTCTCTCTCTCACTCTCTCTGTCCTGGAGGAGAGCTGGGCGGGAGCGACAGACTCCTCCTCGCCCGAGGCGCGCAGCCAAAATACCGCATGCTTACAATCGCCCTGAGAGAGAATCCATTTATATGGCCAATAATATTCCGGAGCAAATAGAGCTGTGTGTGTGTGTGTGTGTGTCAGTGGACTGAACGTAGATTTAGTAACAATGCTAGTCTGTTATGCAGTAAACGAGTGCTATAAACTGCATGCGTGTTTGAATTAATGTGCAAAAATAAAATTAAGCAAAATAAACATGGCGCAACAGCATTAAGGCATTGAAAGTACATTAATCCTCACGCAAATACATTCTCAAGACTCGAATTTTGTCATTCAATCGTATTTTTTTTTATTATCTTAAATTAAAATAGATAATTAACCTATATATTATTAAAAGAAAAAGTTACCTCAGGAATTAAAGTAAAAGTACGTGAAAGGTTACTGTGTTCCCAGTTCGCTTAGCATGTTTGCTAACAGTTGAGAGACGAATGACGCAGTTGTTAGTTAGCTTTAGCTAATATTTTCTGGTGTTCATTCACTCTCTACCAAAATGGATGAATGAGTTACCTCAGGAATAAATCTCTGGTATATTTATTATATAGCTTTCACCTGATAACATGACTAAAATGCAACACCACGTTGAATCTAAAAGCTATTTTCCAACTAACATACTAAAGGTAAAAAAAGGTGTACGCTTGATGGTGCTACTCCCCCAGCGTCAAGGAAAAGTACAGGGAACATGGAAAATATGAGCTAAAACTAAATATTATCTAAAACTAAAGATAAACAACTTCATTCCTAATCTCTGACATGTTAGCTAGCATGATACTATCTTGGTACAAATGATGTGCTGTCACAATACAGATGGCTTCAATAAATATGAAGGTATTAAGTCTTGGAATTGCTCACACGATTACATTTGTTTGAAATTTAGATAAGAGAAATTCAAGATTCAAGGTACACGCTTGAAACAAGTCAGCTTGTGAAGTGAATAGTAAGCTTTTTGTAGTCAAAATAACTATACAAATCCAGAAAAAAGAAGAGATACTTTAAGTCTCATCCATCAGAAGATAGGAAATGTATTTTTTTTTAGGTTATGAACCACTCTCAGTAAGAGCTTGGTGTTTGTTCAAATTGTTGGATTATTCCATCCTAGCTCTGACCATAGTAATAGTCATAACGAATGATAAGCAACTGTATATACAGTGGGACCTATAGGTACATGGTCGGTGTAGAAGCTAATCCCCAGTACAGAAGCCTGCTGTTCCCATCCAGTGACCATGAAACAAGCAGCAGTTAAGATTTACTCTGTGGTACCAGAAAAAAAAAAAAAAAAAAAACTTTCCATGAGGCTTTCCAAACAATGCTACCGATTTGTTTTATATGTTAAAGTACCGCAACCCCCTTTTTTCCCCCCACAGAGATGGACTTCCACAAAAACGCTCCCAGAAATGAGTCGACTCTGATTTCACCGGTTCCATTAGCCTTGTCTCTTTTGTATGGCAGCACCAGTGTCATTTCCATATGAATTCTCTCTCCCGTCCCAAACACGACCCTTAAAGGTTCAGCCTCGGCTCTATGACATCAGTATGCCATCTATGCCATCTGCCCCCCAGTGTGGGTTGAATGTGAGGACATCAGCGCCTGTATCTGTTTGAATAACTGAAACGGTGGCAAAAAGAATATGACAAACACTAACTCTACATGCATCTTGTCAACAACATGCACTTAGTTTTATGCTAATTTTAAATTTGCACACAGGAACATATAAATGGAAATGGCAAGGTTTTGGCCGAGTTGTCAAGGTTGGCGTAATCCAGTGAAGGTTTTTTAAATAAATAACGATGTAGCCAGCACAAGTTACAATAAAATCCAATGGCTATGTGGTTTTGGACACAGCCCAAGGCTATCTGGCTGGCATTCTTTTAAGTGAACTTGTCATGGCCTCTTTATAATGTTCTTATAGCAGGAGCTAATGAAATTATGTAGTACATGCTTTCCTGTGCAGCCTTCTTGGAAACCTTTGAAAACATACCTTACATTAAAAGACAGTGTACATTCTAAATAAAAAAATAAATACAGCAAAATCGAACTTAAATGAAAGCAAATCAAATCGAGGGAAGGAAAGTTCTTCCACTGAAACCTTCCTGAACTCATGAATGTCGAGTGACAGTAACAGCACTATTTGTGGATGAGCGCATAGACTAGCCACTATGAATATTCCCAATATAACTGTTAGCCAGGAGCCCAGGAGGCCGAAAGTGTTTGCACGCCTCTGGTTCTCTGGCACTGGAGTAACTTCAGTACCCTGTTAGCCTCGTCCAAAATTATGAGCACAGCGTGCAATGCCAAGGAAAGCAAACACTTTATGAAAATAAATGTCTGAGGCCTCCAGGCTCGAGTTGCTTCATGTAAAGTGCTCTGCTTAAACCGGACAGTCCGTGAAAAAAGCCAGTGTATTTAAGCCTATGGAATAAAGACTGTTTTTCAAGTGGAGAGAAGACAACTGCTTGTGTGAAATAAAAGATTAAAAACTGAGCATGCTTTTTTTTTTTTTTTTTTTTTTATAAATCCACACAAATTTACCACTGAATGGTTGGATGGAATTCCCCTTTAAAGATTTTTCTCTCAGCCATCTGATCCCAACTGTCTGGATCATCATAGCTGGACCAGTTTGAGGTGCATTGTCAAGATGCCTTGCAGTCCTTAAGGACATCATATTCCCATGCTTTCCCATGGCTTGTCGGCATCACAGGATCGACTCCGTCTTGGGAAACTGAGGAGCCAAGATTTTCGAGATCAAATATGCTTACACATGCTCACTTGACACTGCGGGTGCTGGTGTGTCGTCCTCTGATTAGGTTTCAGCCAAGAGACAGACTCTCCCTCATAGTTACAGACAAGGAGGGTGGGTCATGTCATTCATGCAGAAGGGGCCGACATAATAACTAGATTTGTGATGGAAAAACTTATGCATCCATCCAAACATCCAAGGGTCCAAGAAGTCTGATGCATTTGCATGCCTCTGGTTCTTTGGTTCTTCAGAGGTCATTAAAATGAATGTCTGTATAGCCTGTACCCAAATAGAAAATTAAACACCAAGCTAAAAAAGCTTCCCAAAGCTAGTAAACTTGGGAAGCTGCATTTGTTCCAGACACCCGGAAGAAAATCATTTCCATTAAAGGACAGCTGGGATGGAAGATGAGTTTATTGGCTAATTAAAATGAATTGGACAGCCTTAACTCAAGTGCATCCCCACCCCAGCTCAGGTTACCAGCAAGTCTCGTAGACGTAACAAGTGCCATTAAACAGCATCGATGGCCTGAGGAGTCAAATGGCATCTTGCTGGCGTTGATCCAGTTGTGTTTCTAAGAAAAAACTGAATGAGTAACTTCCAAATATGTATTGCAGCTGTAGTGGTGTAGGGTGTAGTAGGGAGCGCTACTAGAGATGGCATTGTTACTGTATAAGTTCCGTCAACCAACAACAGAACAGGCGTTTGACAGACGTCCTGACAAGCTAAAGCAGTAGGGAGGGTGATCTTCATGAGCAAACACAGACTCTGAATTTTCTTACCCAAATATTATGATATTCACTGACCTAGCTTTCCTGCACCATAACAAATATTGTGTTTGGAGGACTGCCTACCTGCGTATTCTGGATCCAGCTTTGAATTGCAGTTTCGGAATTTAGTGCCTTCAGGTTCAAGTACAAGGAGTGAAACATAAATACGAACTAAATCAAAAGCAACAAATTCGGAGTGGGCCGAAAGTGTTGACTAAATTTCTTAAAAAAAAGTGTTTTGTCGCTATTTCTTGCTATAAATCAGATCAGGTTTGCATTAATATTTTAATATTTCTAACAGCGACTATTAGCACTCCATTTCACAACAAGCTAATAACGAACAGATTTCTAAATGCCCTTGTGTAAGGACACGTCTCTTTAAATTTTAAAAACACCTTCAGCACTTTGTATCAGTCTTCTGTAGGACCACATCACACTTCCCTTTTTATTGATTATTCTTTCTATTTTAGATCATTTCCAGTACAAACATACTGTCGCTTTTAACTCCTATGTACAGAGCTCCGATACTTGTCTTCCACATGGTACAGGAAGGGAAAACAGAAGCGGAACGAACAGCATCACTTTTGGCAAAAACCTGAAGCGCCCACATAACATCAGTCCTTGTTCTTCAAAAGTTCCAAGTAGTTTCTTAAGGAATTAGATTATAAGAGCAAACAAGCTTCACTGCCTACGAAGTGTGTGTGTGTGCTAACAGTAGTCAAGCCTTTCAAAGTCTCAGAGCTCTCCTGTGGCGGCAGCAGCAGCAGCAAGAACCAAGAAGTCACGCAAAAACCTCAGACATGAAGACGACATCCAGATAAACAAAGAATAATAATAAAAAAAGAAACCACCCACAAGGAAATACAGCACCGTGAAAGTAGAAGTCTATAGAAGTCATGCCCAAGCATGCTTAAGATAGCAGTGATGTCTCCCAATGATTTCATCCTCATGGAGATGAAGATAGCATCAGACACACATTTCTTCCATGCCAACACAGCCATTTTTTTCATTTAAGCTAGCAGGATTCCATAAACACAGTGGTTAATGTGTGGTGATTACACTAAACCTATAATTCATACAAGTAAATAAACTTAAATCTCCATTTAATAACAATCCGGCTTGGATTTTCTTCCATTCACTGAACCAATTTTTAAAAAAATATTTTTAAAAAATTTTTTTAGTTGAAATTTAATCGACACTTTTCTTTTTGCCTTGTGTATCTCAAGTCCACTTGTTTTTTAAGAGAAGCAGAAATTCACAGCTGGAACATAAACCTGGGGAAAAAAACCGCTGGACTTTTCCAACATAAACCATTACTATGTGATTTATATTTAGGACTTTTTTGTTATTATGTATCACTTATTTTATGTAGGTGTTGATAACAGTAATTCTAGCTGTAATGAGTCTGTTATTATCTATAGTAACAGCTACTTCATGTTAACTCTCGAGCTAGTCTAAAGCTAACGAAAGCAAAAGAAAAACATAACTGCCCATGTGATGAGGTTTTTTTTTTGCGATAAGACATTTATTTAACATTTAGAGAAGGAGTCTCCAGTGTCGGTGCTCTTTAACACCACCAGGAGTTTTATTCCTTCCTTTTTTATGAGTAATAAATGAACATATCGTAAAACTACAGATGTAAGGATTTGTTCCACACAGCAACGGGGGATGGCTAGAGGACCATAAAAGCATCATCGGTGCTCATGTGTGCTGTCATTTCAAACTGATGAAAATCAGCCAGACATAGAATTCAAGACTTAGCTCCATTTTAAGTAAAAATGAATGTTTTGCTGAGAGACATGTCCATGCGATGGTCTCCAATGATGGACAGAACATTCCTGGGTAGTTGATTCTTTAACAAAGTGACCATTTAGCCAGATTAGGACATCATGACCATTTTTCTTTCAGGATCAATGAGGTTGGTAAATAAGTCTTTAGAAGAATAACGGATATTATCGGCAAGGATGTCAAATACTTAATATTTCAACAAAATATTGTAGGTTTTTTTTTTTTAATTAATTACAGATCATTTCTAGTGCATGTTTATTACTTTAATTATGATTCATACTTTACTCATTATAACATTAGTACTTTTCGCTGAAATTGTGAATATCATCATCAGTGGAAAACAAGTGGATGGAGCTGTGAGCTCTTTGGTCAGTAAAAGCGCAGGACAGAATGTGCACAATATTAACATGAAGTGGTCTTGTCAATGTAATACATTCAACGTAAATCAAACACAACCCACTACTCATTTACCTATTCCTGCTCTCTCTTAATTTAACTCATGGGTTTGCAATACATCACAGAGCATCCCACAGGCCAGGATAAACACACCCAAAGCTACTCTTCGGCACCACTGACAAAGAAGCACTGTGCACTATATACGATGAGAGACGATCCATCTGTGAGGAAAAATATGTCCATCTAGGGATGGCTATTCCTAAATTTATCCCTGTCTTACCCCAGACTGGTGAGTGTGTTTAGTAAGGGGTGTGAAGAGAGAGAGAGAGAGAGAAATCAAAACATACCTTTCCTACAGTAAAAAGCTGAAAAGAAATGTCTTCAGGAGAGTGGGAGAGAGAGGAAGTGAGAGAAATGTCTCTGTCATAAAGCTAAAAGGAAAGAAAAGGCCAGTCTCCTGCTGTCAGTGGCGATGATATGAATAGGGCATTGATCTGCCAGGCCGGAGATGAGGGAGTAAATGGAAAGCAGCGTTTGCTGAAGTTATTGGTGCATGAATCATGTTAACTGCCACACCGAACAGATTTAAGAGCTATGATTTTTATTTCCTCTTCTCTCTTCCCCCCATATGCGTTTGCACCAATTGAACTTGCCGGCACGTGGCACACTGCAGTCCGCCCTGCTCACATGGCCGGTTCTTGTTGAGTTTACAGATATGATGTATACATATTAAGTGCTGACAAAAGTCTCTTTGCCGTGTTCCATCCAGTTTATGCTGGTGTCTCATACTCAGATAGTATCTGCACGGAAGGGTGGCCATGCTAAATCCGTCTGTGTGTGTAGATGACATGAGGCTCCATCTTATCAGATGAGAACTTCCTCTGAAGGTTCATCAGATTTGTCACACAAATCTTTTCTCTGTTTAAAAGGCATGCTAGGACTAGCAGAGACACCCAGGTCCAATGCTGATTGTCTTGTGTCTCCATTTTAAGATGGTATCAGCTTCAAAGTTTGCACGCAGATCGCTCCAAACATTGTGGTGCCTCTGCATAAGAAAACTTTCCCTAAGGGTGGAAACTTAGACTGTTGCCACGTGCAAACTCTCCTTCATTAAACATCATTACAAAAAACATCACTCGGTCATAACAGCGCTGCATACAAACACCTATGAATTGAGTTACAATAGAAATAACCATGCCTTGCTGCCTGCATGACCGTCATAGCTGCTGCTATGGAAAATTAATCATCATCTTCTAACCAAGAATCTAACAACGTGAGATAATTCTGCACTATATAGCCAAATGTTTGTCACATATACATTACGGCACAGTGAAATTCTTTCTTTGCATATGCCATGCTTCGGGGCTGGGGTCAGAGCGCAGGGTCAGCCACTGGAGCAGGGATGGTTGGTTGCGGGCCCAACAGTCGCAGCTTGGCGGTGCTTCTTCTAGTCAACGATCCAGAGCCTTAACCACTTGAGCTACCACTGCCCTACATTACATTACTACATATATGTGGTTCTTCACCAGTTTGTCTTTAAACATTACACATTCCTTAACTGGAACTAAGAGGCCCAAACTTGTTCTAGCCTCACAATGCCCACGTGCACAAAGTGAACATGGTGGGCCAAAGTTTGGAAAGGAAAAACTCCTGCGCAGAGCCCTGTGTCTGATCTCACTGATGCTCTAGTGAAGCTGAATGAACACAAATCCTCACAGCCACGCTCCAACATCTAGCATAAGCCTTCCCAGAAGAGTGGAGCTTTTGTAAGAGCGAAGCGGGGAATAAATCTGGAACGACAACACATGAGTCAGGTGTCCACAGTGTATTCACCACAAAATATGAATTTACTCAAAATCTACTCATTCTTTCTCATGAGAACCATTCATAACTCTGAACAAGCAGCGGCTCAGCTTGAAGTAATTACTAATGGTTTATAGACCCTAAAACAGCGATGATAATTGGCTCTATGATGTGATAATGCAGTGTACCAGTGAACGCTCAGAGCCATTTTTGTTTTTTTAATGCTCAGACATCATTTGCTGTGAAACGGCAAGTAAATGGGGCACAAGATGTGCCAGAAAAGCAGAATGGAAAACAGAAGAAGGGCATTATAAACGTGCAATGAGACGTGTGGAGGCGTGTTTACAAAATTTGTCAGGAAAAATATGTATTGAAATAGGTAAGGAAAGAAAAACTTACTGCGGTATTGTAACATGCAAGTGCAAAACTCCGCATTATACAGGAAATCAATGACTTAATCAAACAATATTGAAAAAACTCTTTCACGCATTTGCAAACTTTGACATTGCAGAATTGAGAGGTAACAAAAATGAACTTAAATGAACTTAATTAGTAGTTGTTACGTATAAATCTATAAGGTTCGTGAACCTTCCGTTATACTTTAACAAGATGTTTAGGGTGAAATCGCAGCTCCGGGTTCTTTTTATTCCTTCAATCCCACTGGCGTGGAAACTGAAAAAAAAAAAGTGTGTAAAACTTATTGCAATAGACATTTACAGACGAATCCTGTTTAAGAAACTACCTGGTTTACATACATTTGCTCTCATACTGCCCCCTAGTGTTGGGTTATTTAATAAAAACTTTTAAAAAATTTATTTAATATTTTATTTAGCCTACTTACTGTTCACTTCTCCGATCTGACAGCAGAAAACATTTTGGAGTACATGTCTTTTTCCTTGTCCAGATGTTCCTTGTAACAACTGTAAGCATGCATAAAAGGTTCAGACTTCCTCTTAACATCGATCAAGCAAACATCAGTGTTGTATAAAGTACCCAAAAGGCACACTTGAGTAAAAGTACAGGCATTTTGTGACTCAAGTAAAAGTTAAAGTCAACCATTATAATTTTACTTGAGTAAAAGTCTTAAAGTATCTGAAATAAACTGTACCTAAGTATCAAAAGTAGTATTTTCATGAATGTATTCAAGTATGGAAAGTAAAAGTAGAAGTAAATTAATAAAAAAAAAAAAAAGCAAGACTGTAATAATTTGGAGAATTATGAATTTTATTCTGTATTGCTTTCTTGCTTGCACCACCAAAAAAATAAGACTTGCATGAAAGAAAGAAGAGGCCTTTAGAACTTAGTGAACTGTATTGTAATGAAGTGTACAGTATCAGTGTCTCCATACATGTGTGCTTGTAACTAAGGCCATGTCCACACGTACCCGGGGATTTTTAAGAAGGGAGATTATTCTCTGCGTTTTGACCTTTCGTCCACATGCTTATGCAGTTTGAGGTCGTTGAAAACGGAGCTTCTGGAAAACTCCTTCCAAAGTGAAGATTTTCCAAAACTCATCGTTTTCAGTGGTGTTGTGTGGACAGGGGAAATGGAGATTTTGACGAATCGACGTGATTGTCTGTGCGCCGGTCTCCTTGATTTGACGTCAGCTGTGTTTATGAAGATATTTTGTGCAATAGCAGACTTGCGTAAACCACTGACTGTGTTAACGTTGTTTACTGGACTTTTTACATGCGTGCACATACACGCGCGCATGTGGACAAAGATATTTTTAACGTGTGGACAGAATTAAAAAAAAAAAAAAAAAAACGAAGTATAAAAATCCCCAGCTACGTGTGGACATAGCCTAAAGTCATCACTAACCACAAACTTCCTTTACCGCAAATTTGGACGCAGGTTTTTTTCGTAGTAAGTAACGACAATGCTGAACAGAAAATGTATTGGAGTAAAAGTATAGAATTTGTTTCAAAAAAGTAGTGAAGTAAATGTTGACAAATGTAAAAACTTAAGAAAAGTACAAAAACTCTCAAAAAATACTTAAGTACTGTAACGAAGTAATTTTACTTTGTTACATTACACCACTGGCAAACATCATCAAATAGACTCACATTGCCAGCTTTCGCAGCAAGTTGTTGATGTCTGTGTCAAAAGGCTTCTTGGCCTGAGCCGTGGTGAGGTAATCTTGTGCCTTCTCGTAGTCGTTCATCTCTAAGCAAGCCTAGAGAGGCGAGAAGAGAAGTAAAGCTGCTACAACTTCAACTAATAAGCATTTCCTGATAGCGGATTCAAGAATCATATCCGTAACTATAACTAAAAGCTATCAAAAGTGCTGTTTCTTTCTGGCTGGACAGAAGTGTGTGGGTGTGTCACATCGCATAGTGATTGACAGAGGTGTCTCCTTGGCAACGTAAACAGCTCATGAAGGGCTAGTGCTAGAGAAGCTTGTAGGAAGTGCAACACTCCACACACACCATTTAGTGTGGGGAGTTTCGCTGGTAATGCTCCATTAAGGCATAATGTCATGTTATTTACATCGTTGAGCTTTTATATGAATTTTTATCTTAGCTGCAGTTTCTTAGAATTAGTCAGAACTTGCTTTAAATACACAAACACCCACACACAAGTCCAAACCTTTTTTTTTTGTTGTGTATTATTTGGTACTTTACTGTATGACCTCACAATACTTCCGTAGCAGCTTTGACCCAAAACATCCCAGCTAACCAACTAACCCGAATCGCCAAGCAGAAGGGGATATGGGTGAGACGCTGACCTGACCACAGCGGAATAGCGCTTTGGTGTTAGCGGGGCTGATTTTCAGAGCCTTCTGGCCAAACTGCAGGGCTTTGTGAGGTCTCTCCAGGCGGAGGTAGACGAGGGAGAGATTGAGCAGGAAGGGCAGGCTCGCCTCCTCCACACGTCTGCTCTCCTCTTCGTCCGCTGGCTCACGGTTCCTTAGCAACGTCAAGGCCTATAGCGACAAAGACGAGAAGCAGATGGTCAGCTCTGAACCCTGACCTGATTTTTTTTTTTTGTCTGTAGCTTTCCATATCAGATATGTACTGCTAAGTATGCACAATTTTATTTTAACTTTTACTAAACTATTGTTTAATCTTGCATTCTGCTAAAATAGAAAAGGGAAAAAAGGAATATTCTTAATTTCTGCACTTTTAAATCAGTTAATTTTTCTAATTTTTTCCTAATTGTTTCCTTTGATTGCAGTAACATACCATTAAAATGAAGCGGACAAAATAGTTCATAGTAAATTGTATTTTCTCTCTTTCGCTCTCGCTCTCACACACAAACAGTGTGATACTTGAGGCGAACTTCTGACATTTATCTGAGTAAACAAGGGTTTTCTAAAACAAACACTGAATTCCAGAGCCCACCTGCTTGTATCTGTGTTTGGCGTCTTCGTAGCGGCTTTGCTTGAAACAGCGGTTTCCAAAGCATCGCTCCGTGTCGACTATATTCAGCAGCATAGACAAAGGAGCCAAATTCTGCTCTTCCTGTGACAAAGATGTGGAAAAACAGCAATTTTACTCAATATCACATTTTTGTTACATCGCATAATTATTGGTAAAGTTGGAAATATTGTGGAAAATATTGTAATGACTAAATGCTTGATTTATTGGTTAAAAACTTATTAAAGGTGCTGTAAGTGACTCTAGTGGACAGTATAATGTAACAAATACACTATATTGCCAAAGGTTTTGGGACACCCCTCCAAATCATTCAATTCAGGTGTTCTAATCACTTCCATGGCCACAGGTATACAAAATCAACAACTTATGCAGACTGCTTCTACAAACATTTGTGAAAAAATGGGTCGCTCTCAGGAGCTCAGTGAATTCAAGCGTGGTACCGTGATAGGCTGCCACCTGTGCAATAAGTCCATTCATGAAATTTCCTCACTACTAAATATTCCACAGTCAACTGTTAGTGGTATTATAACAAAGTGGAACCAATTGGAAACAACAACAACTCAGCCACAAAGTGGTAGACCATGTAAAATCACAGAGTGTGGTCAGCGCATTGCCAGGAGAACGGTAGTTGTCTGACTGCATTGTGCCGAGTGTAAAGTTTGGTGAAGGAGAGATTACGCTCAGGTGTTGTTTTTCAGGGGTTGGGCTCGGCCCCTTAGTTCCAGTAAAAGGAACTCTTAATGTTTAGCATACCAAGACACTGTGGACAATTTTATGCTCCCAACTTTGTGGGAACAGTTTGGGGATGACCCCTTCCTGTTCCAACATGGCTGCACAACAGTGCACAAAGCAAGGTCCATAAAGGCATGGATGAACGAGTTTGGTGTGGAGGAACTTGACTGGCCTGCACAGAGTCCTGACCTCAACCCTATAAAACACCTTTGGGATGAATTAGAGTGGAGACTGTGAACCAGACCTTCTTGTCCAACATCAGTGCCTGACCTCACAAATGTGCTTCTAGAGGAATGGTTTAAAAGTTCCCCTAAACACACTCCTAAACCTTGTGGAAAGCCTTCCCAGAAGAGTTGAAGCTGCTTTAGCTGCAAAAGGCAGCCCAACTCCGTATAAGAATGGGATGTCATTAAAGGTCATGTTCATGCAAACTCAGGTGTCCCAAAACTTTTGGCAATATAGTGTAAATGAAACAAATACAGCCCCACCATTCTGCTGTTACACCTAAGAAACAGTGCACTGGCTTAAATACTAAATGATGGTGGATGCTGTGATTTACAGGCAAGCAGAGACTCATCTTTGTCTGGACTGGTTGGATGTTGGTGGTCCACATCTTTGTTTTGTTTTTTTCTGTTTGTTTTTACACAGAATGGAATTTTTCCTCTGAACTGATATTCTATTGACAGGTGAAAGAATGTGCTGGCAAATTTACCAAAAATAACAAAGAATGTTTTGACTTAAAAAAATCACTGACCGCACCTTTAAGAACCTTCAGGAGTTTATCCAACGAATCTAAACATACTTTGTTCTGGCTTACATTTGGTATGTTCTTTAAAAAAAAAAAAAGTCTTGTTGCGATTTCACAACATATGGGGGGGTGGGGGGTGTCTCAAAACTCACCGGCAAAAGTGCAAAGAACTCATCCACTTGGGCCGAGTCGAGATAGTCGATGACCTGCACCTCGTACAGCACGGTGGCCCCTGGTGGGATGAGAGGAGGGCAGCCTCTCTCTCCATAGGCGTAGCTGGGTTTCAAGAGAAAACGAGAGAACTCTCCTCTCCGCATGGTCCGCAGGCCGAGGTCAAGACCCCACATAGTCATGTCTGATGAGCAAAATGGGAAAAAAAAAAACAAAAAACACGGTTTCTGAGATGTATTGCAGTGGTATAGGGAAAAAAACCTCTCTGGAATGTGCTGTTACAGGAAATTTATCAATTTTCATGTATTAAAAGTTTAACAGAAGGTTGTTTATTATTTCTATAGCAGCACGCCCTGTCATGTTTGATTAACTGAGACACTGGGACTGGGACCAATAACCTCGTACCTTTTCCAAGCTTCATCATTTTGGGAAACTTGAACCTCCTCGTCGACTCAAAAGGCTGATCCGAATACTCCAGGAATCCAGAAAAGTGGACTGTTGATAAGATGTGATAAGATGACGCATGTGCTCATCATGTGGACTTGCTTACGTTGGTGTTAACAAGGCCAGGACGGCGATGATGTCATGTCTGATACTTACAGCTGACCGAAGCGTCTTTAGGTATAGGCGGACCTTCTCCCTCGTGCACCACTTCTTTGAGAATTCCTCCATCTCCTAAAATGTCTTGCATTTGAAGAGCAAGACGCTGGAAAGGTGTCTATGGTGCATCAACATGTGGAATTAGTTTGCTAGCTTCACTGTCCTAGAAAAACAGCTTCAGGTTTTGGTGTAAGGTCAGCTACTTTATCTCTCTCACACACACACACACACTTATTTATTCATTTATCTTCAGAAATAGCTTTAGGCTGATATTGGGTGGCACAGACTACCATTTTTTAATTTATTTTAGTTACAAGACTGGCCTTAGAGGTCTCCCATTTTTTAAACCAATGTTAAAAATATGAGACTTTTGATTAAGTTCTAAACCCTTTAAATAATTATAATATTAATTCAATTAAAGTTGTATACAAACGGGTGATGAATATTTAGCAGTTAGCCAGTGACTAGCGGCTAGCTTTAGTTGTTCGTTTGTACCTGTAATCCAACTCTATCGAGCTCTTCTGGGTCTATAAACGCCACCAGTCTTGAAGACACGCCGTTTGTCGGCATTGTTTTCAGCTTTAAGTCCAGTGAATTTACGTGTAAATTCTTTGGCTAATTTTCAACTAATTTATCCGATAAGTAGAGACTTGCTTTTCTTTCTGAACAAGCACTAACAGAAATATTGAGGCGCCACGCTGAGGTGATTGACCGCCATCAACTTCACGTCCCTGCAAACGCTTATAAATAATAAACGATTATTTTTATTTTAGATTGACTTTCGACTTTGTTATTATAGGGGAAATATTTTATTTATTTATTTATTTATTTATTTATTTATTTATTTATAATAAACGATTATATATATGTTAATATATATATATATATATATATATATATATATATATATATATATATATATATATATATATATATATATATATATTTCCCCTATAATAACAAAGTCGAAAGTCTAGTCAATATATATTTTATAAATATATATAAAGTCTCTATATATTTTTTAACAGATTGATTCAATTCAATTCTATTCTATTCAGAAAACTTTATTTGTCCCCGAGGGGCAATTAAAGGCACGTGAGCAGCATGAAGGGCATAATAATAATAATAATAATAATAATAATAATAATAATAATAATAATAATAAAATAAAAATACAGTTTATATATATATATTAGGGCTGTCAAAATTAATGCGTTAATAATGCGTTAACGCAAATTCATTTTAGTTTGGGAAATGGGATGCAGCAGCAAACCGAAATTGAGAAAGAAAAACGTCTTCTTTATATATAAAAAGATGTCTGATGGTTCTGTCGACAAGACAAAAGGCTGCATTTATGGTGGATGTGAATTAAGTTATCACCGCAGCACGAGTTTAAAATATCACTTGATGGCGAAGCATACAGCTGATGCTTGAGCTCTCCTGCCCCTCTCCTGCCCCTCGCCAAAGGCAGACAACACTAGATTCTTTTCCGCGGACACGGAATGTGAACCTGTGTTCTTTCTATGTTCTTTTCTTCATGTGTTTAATAGTCATGAACAAGTTGTTTGACAAACATGTCTATGTTCTTTATGCTCTATATTTAAGGTGGTTTCAGTAATAAATGTACACTTTGCATGTTTAGAAGAAGTGATCTGAAAATGTTCACAGGCTCGTGTAAGTAAATCGCTCAGTGCAAAGAAAGAAGTAATTGTTTTCTATGTTCTTTTTTTCATATGTTTAATAGACATGAACAAGAAAAATATCTATGACCTTTGAAACATGTCTAGTCTTCATGCTCTATGTTGAATATGATTTCACTAATAATAAACAACATACATTTCAATATTTGTCCATGCCCATGTTGATTAGAGTATTAAAAACTAAAAAAGTATTAATTTAAGGTACATTTAGAATGGATAAAAATGTGCAATTAAGTTGCGATTATGACAATCATGCGATTAATCGCGATTAAATATTTTAATCGATTGACAGCCCAAAGGAAATTGAACCACAGTAATGATAAAGTACAGAATAAACTGCAATAAACAGTGTTATACAGATGTGCCATGACCCAAATACTGTGAATGGTTCAGAAAGATGTAAACATGTGACTGGGATACAGTGCAGACAGGTTATTAAAAAGCAATAAAGTATTTTTTTCAGTGATTTAAAAAGGTTGAGATTTACAAAATATTGCACTGGTTATTTACAGAAAAACTGTGGGAAGAGTGATGATATAGTATAATATGTAGGTGAAAATATACAAATAGTTGTCTTGGTAATATACAGGTATAATAATTTACAAGCTGTAGTAAGTCACAAGTTATTGCACTGATGAGTAATAAATAAATAATATAAATAAGTAACTGGTCCTGTTGGGTGCTAGAATGTGCAGTGTGAGATAGTCCTTAAGGTGCATAATAACTGAGGAAAAAAATCCCTGTGTGCGTTTGTGTGTAAGGGAGAGAAAGATTGGGAGGCATTAAAGATTGGAGTTCAGAAGCAGAATGGCTTTTGGGACAAAGGTGGCTCTCCTCCTCTGGGTTCTGCACAGTCTGTGAAGAATTATTTTAATAAAATAAAACAACAAACAAAAGGAGCAAAACACCTGATAAATAAACTCATGTTAAAATCCTTCCACAAAAAAAACTCACATTCATCTTTCATATAATCAAGTTTACTTTTCATACTTCATGGTTTATTTATGTTTTTTAAAAACACTATATCTGTTTACCACATGATGGCGCTGTAATTTAAAGTGCATTTTAAAAAACTGTAATATTTATTCATACATGTTTGTTTTCATTTGTAACCCGAGTTAAACTGGTTGTGGGAAAGCATGGAAAACACCAGGAGTGAGGTTTCTTTTGTTTTTGTTTTTTTATTACAAACATCTAAAAACAATCACAATTTCCTTGTAACAAGAAGTACCAAAAAGGACTTATAGTAATACAAAAAATAATAACAATCAGCATGACTTCATATATTCTTTTCTTATTTCTAAATCCTATTTCTAAATCTTATTTCTAAAAACCTACATAAACCTAAAAGAATTTATTTTGTTCCTATGTTTGTTCCTTAAATGGACCTTCTGACCTTGAAGACTTGATGAAATTTGTGATTTTAAAACAGCAGACGTTCTTCTATAATCACATACAAATACCTTGGAAAAATTTTCATTAGTTGAATATTTGTAGTATATAGAAGCAAATATCTGGTTTCTGAATAAACAGTTCAGTCATTGATCTTTAATGCCATGTCCGAAGTTTGTTTTATTATCCTACAACCATTCAAGACAAGATATCAGATAGTATTGTTATCGTCATCATTATTATAATAGCTATTGTTTACTTTTGTGTTGTCTGATCGTATGACATGTGCTTAGCCTATCTATTTTAGTTTCTCCTCTGGATACATTTTGGGCGAACAGGATGACAGAGTAAATAATTCACTTTGTTCTTCATGACTGTATTTCCCATGTGACTAAACAAACAGCTCAAAAGGAGATCAGATCTAGGGGGTGTGTCACTGTGTGTGATCATCCAACATGGCTGTGAATGAATCTACAATCTGGGCTAAAACAAGAAACCAGCTTTGTTTCTTCTTATAGTTCTTTGTATTTTTCTTAAAGACTTTGTTGTGGCTTAATGAAATTCTGAAATACTTTACTTTAAAACATTTGTTAACAGCAAATAATCTGATACGGATGCCAATATTTAAACCCCACTGATGAAAAACAAGGGAGGCTTAAAAGAGCTAGCCGTCCATGGGTGTATCCCATTTCCAAGAGCAAATCCAACTACGAAGAAGATAGGAACACAGATTAGATGACCACATCTGACCACAACTATTAAGAGCATACTTCAATGTTCTTTGCTTGACAGTGTCCTTTTCCTCCAGTGATTCATTATGGACTGCCATGTTTTGAAATAAGTATGATTAATGTCCAACAAATACAAGTATACAAGTATACAAGAATACAAGATCAAATAGATTTGATCTTTCTTAAAAAAATAAATTCTTCCTGATTTATAAAAACTATGTACAAATTATCCATCCATCCTTCAATCTTTTGTACCAATTATTCTTCACAGGGAACCTGGAATCTACCCCATGAGACTCAAGGCACAAGGCAGGGGACACCCCGGACAAAGTGCCAAACCATCAGGATACAATCCCACACACATTCACACACTACAGACAATTTAAAGATGCCAGTCAGCCTACAGTGCATGATCTGTAGACTATGGGAGGAAACCAGAGTACCTGGAGGAAACCCCCAAAGCACAGGGAGAACATGCAAACTCCACATACACAAAGCACAAACCCTGAAGTTGTGAGGCAAACATGCTAACCATTAAACCATTGTAAACCCCCATTTATACCAATTATTTCAATTATTCAAACCACGAGAGCCCTGGTTTGACGAAGCACTCTTCTTCTTTTGAGACTTAACCATCAAATTCTGAAGCTGTCCAGGTGGAATAAGTATATCTGCAGGTTCATCAGACTCTTTGGGTTTAGCCCCTCTCAGAAAGTCTATGGTTGCGTATTCCGTGTTCGAGTCTTTGGGTGGCGAGGGCCTCTGGTTGCTTGTGAATTCGGACTGTAGCACCTGAATTTCTGCGTAGTGCAGGCCATCAGAATCCGTCTTCTTCTTCTTGTTCACTATGGCGTACTTTGGCTCGGCTGACACGCTATCGTATATGTGGGGCTCTATGGTCTAATCAGAAAGGGAGGAGAGAAAGTAGAATCTTAAAGTGAGTGTCATGTGGCAGTATTACTTGAGAAACTCTTTGGGGAAGGGCCTGATGTAGAGCAAGTTTCATTTATCCTTAAATTATCCTGTTAAACTCAATCAAATGAAATAGACACACTTTTGATTGAGAGAATATGGTTTGTGTTCTTTATCCAAAACATGTATTCCTGAGGGATGGAAATATTTCCAATCAATACAGTCTATCCAACTTAGAAGATGTGTCAGGATACCAAAATTGTTCTTCGTTAACTCTGAGTCATTTCAAGTCAAATCACCCATTACAATATGACAGAAAACAATATGGTACTAGACCTACAAATGTTGGTGCAAGTAACTGTCCCAACAGAGAGTGTAATTTTAACAAAAAGATACCTGACGATGTGAAGGTGCAGGTGGAGCTGAAAAAAAAAAAAAAACACACACAAAATTTTACTGTTACTTAGCATTATCAACACAGTTGATGCATCAAATAAAGAAAGCTTTAATGACACATACATTAGAGTAACTTGTTTTTTCCCCCTTATACCCCAGTTTATTAGGTAGTTGGGACCTGAGCTTTAACACATCAGCCACCTTTCCAGCCTTATTAGTTTATGCACCTCGTACTGTGTACCTCGTCTACTTTTAGCATACCGAGAACCAGAGTGAGAAGTTGTATAAAATTAACTGGATGATGTACTAATACTGCTTAAGTGTGAATATTTAGAGACTTACTAACCACTAACACACCCACACACAGTGCTTAGTGGAAATGGAAGGAACATCAGAAGATGCTAGGAGTTCAGATCCCCCTAACCTTACCTCATCTAAGCATCTCAAAGAAGGATAATGCAACCAACCAATCCCACTAAGACTAACAGAACAGTCTTATAATACCTATACCATGGGTTAGGCATGGGAGTCCTAACCCATGTTTTTTGTTACTGCAACTCCCTACACTCCTGAATCTGGTGGCCAGCTTAATGGTTTGGGTGTGTTGGGCTTTGTGTTATTACTAAAACATCATACACAACATTTTCTAACAAGACAAACAACATGGTAGTTATTATTAGAGTGTACTAGAATGTACCATTACAAAGCTGTAAGCAGGTTTAAAATGGAAGATCCACTTGGATCTTAGCAGCCCAAAGATATTTTTTTCCATTTTTCTTAGTGTCTCAGTAGCCATATACACAACTACACAGCTTTCTTGCTGTTCTTACTGTTTCCACTTCTTTTAAACTGCCTTGTTTCAAACACTGTATCTAAGTGTAGCCATAACAGATATAACAATCACTGATTTTCTTACCTTTCCTTGTTGACCGCTTTAGACTCAGCTTCCTTGGATTTATACCCCATCTAAGATAGTAAAATAAAACATACGATTTTTATATATATATATATATTTTTATATATATATATATATATATATATATATATATATATATATATATATATATATATATATATATATATATAGATAGATAGATAGATAGATAGATAGATAGAGAGAGAGAGAGAGAGAGAGAGAGAGAGAGAGAGAGAGAGAAGACCACATTTCCCATTTAGTAGCTCATACAATCTGCATGGAATCTGAATAAAATATCTCACTCACATTGCCTTTTTGCATTTACTTTGCATCATGATAAGCTAAGCAGAATGTTTCACTTTAAAACAAATTTTAAGATCTATTAACAAATTAGGGTTCGAGTTTTTATTCTGAATTGTTTTCAGAAGTTAGTTCTTTCTTACTGTGCAAAAGCTACCAATCTGGGAATTTGGGACACATGCAGTCATCCGACACATTTTTCTACTGTTGCTCATGTGGGTTATGGAGCTGTGATTGGATTTGAACTATAGGAAAGATTAAAGATTAATCTTTAAAAATAGTTCCGAGAAAAGGAGAAGTTTTCTTTCCATTACTCAACGTTTTGGTTGATATGGCCAAATCAAATAGACCGTAATACCGTTTCCTTTTTTAGATTTTCATGACAAAACATGTGCACTATTAGCAACTTTAATTACTTAATTATGACTATGAATAGACAATGATTTGATAGCGGTTTCGAATGACTCCTGCACTGCTGACTGAGACACATGGAAAATATTCACACTCTTTTCCTGTTTTCTTTGCATTATGAAACAGCTGACATGACACCTTTCTACAAACATCATCCTGACACCAAACATCTTGAATATACACTCGTCATGACTCTGGGAGTAACCTTAAAGGTAAAGTGTGTCTTCATATCAGACACAGTTCTGACTGAATACTTCCTGGTGTCATTGGAAAATAATCACCTGGTGATTAAATTCAAGAATAATGAACATTCCTCTCGAATATCCTTCTAATCAGGGACAGAAAGGAATAAACATGACCTTAGGAAATGAATTGTGAATAGATGGAACTGTTAGAAAACACACAATGCATTTTTTTTCCAATCTCTAGTAATCCTGGTTTAGAAGGAAGTCTAAAGAAAACGGAAATTATACATTACATCACAGGCTCATGCATTACAGCAGTTGAGCAGGAAACGACTTTTCAGGGCTATCTGAATGACGTAATTGTTTAAAGTGGGTGGAGCCTTCTTCAAAGGGTTAAAGTTTCAGTGCTGTTCGTGTACAAAAACAGGGAAATTATCAAGCTTCTGTTGAGATTTTACTCTTTATTCTACATTGTGAAAAACCATTTTAATCGAAATATTCATCTTAAAAAAATCCTACATTCGCTTGCACTGATTTCCCTTCCATAATGCATGGTTTTATCATATATATAAAATATACGTGGGTATATAACTCACGCGATCATTCATCAAAATATTATTATTATTATTATTATTATTATTATTATTATTATTATTATTATTTCTTTAGCAGAAGAAGATATTATATTCATAGTAGTCTCTTATCTTATATTTTTATGCGGGTTGTGGTTTAGGACGGACTTTGAACAATCTGTCAACAAACTGCTTTTCTTACTATTTGCGGTTTTACTACAAAACGATCCGGTTTTTAATTGTATGTGTTCTAAAACTTTTACAGTCTTATGAGAAGTGTCTTGCTTTTTTCTTTCTTTCTTTCTAATCGCTCCAGTGAACTAAATAGCCTCATTCAGGTTTCACTTCCTTGTCCATTGCCCACTTTATTCACTCCTAAAAATCTCATAAAAATCCGTTCATAACGCGTTATAATTTACTCACCGCGACTGTGTACACTATAAGGCGACGTTTAATTCTACAATGTCACTTAGATCACTCGAACCATCAACCATGCCTTAGATTTTATTTCAGACTAGGTGTATCTATAAACAGCATAATAAACATTTGATTCAATTCTCGATCATTGGAATGCGCTTTTTGTCTCAGTGAATAAAAAATAACTCTTTAGCGGTTGTTTACTTACTTATCCAACGCAGTGGTTACTCTGTTTCCCATGGCTGCGCATGTTTGAAGAGTCCTGCAACAACCAGCACCGTTTTATTAGCGTCTTCATTTCCTTGTTCAGAGGGAAGTGAAGCTGGGCAGGTGCTTACAGACCGCGTTTGTCCCTTTGACCTTCCCTTTGTAGTAAAAGTTTAACTAGCAAATCTATACACATCTTTTCTTTGGTTAATTCACAATGAACAAGTCTAATAAAATTACAGACAACTTCATATATATATATATATATATATATATATATATATATATATACTTTACAACTTTTTTGTACATGAACAAAGAAAAAAATGTAATGACTTCTTCCTATCCCTTTTATTCAAGATTACTTGGGCACACTGGACACCTGGATGGGGCACCATGCACACACATTCACACCTGTTTGTATGTTTTTAGGAGGTGGGTGGAAACCGAAGCACTTGGAGGAAACCCACATTTGAAACTTGAACCAAAATTCAGAACTGAACCCAGGAACCTGGAGCTTTGCGATGCTTTGCACCGCATCACCAGAACCAAGCGAATACTATTTCACTCACTTCTCCAGGAGCCGTAGACACTCGTGGCATTACAGTATTAGAAGTGAAGCTGTACAAAAGACTTTGTTACAAGTTTGAACCACATGTGGTTGGTTGTTGCCCAAAAGGTTCTGGTTTCTGACAATAGGATCCTGTTCATTTCAGCGTTCCCACGACATTTAAAAATGATGGGGTTTTTTTTTTTGTCTTTTCTTGAAAATAAGGTGTGTCTTTTGACCAGATTTTAAAACGACTTGTTTGCCAGCAGGTAAAACAGGAAAATCTAGATAACAAGATTACATTCTGTTGATTCAAGTAAATATGAATGGGAAGATGCTCCTTTGCTAAAAACATCTTCTGTAAAAATGAATTCAAAAACATTCTTTCATACTTTCTAACAATCAGAGCACGAGTCAAAATACCAAAATCAAGAAATGCTTGTCAGACAGGTTTAATAATAATAAAAAAAAAAGGTAGTTGTGATTTGTCTTTCTATCTATTGTACCGTGAAATAGGGGGACTTTGTAGATATCTAAATATCTGTTATTATAAATATAGATCTTTCTATTAAACCCAAAACAATTATTTAAATTTTTTTTTTTTTAAAAATGCAGTGCTATGAAGTACAGACACAACATAACAAACACTGTACATGAAAATTTCTGTATAGTTTATCCCTTTTTCTTGGCATGACTGACAAAACTAGTTTATTTACCTAATCGCAAATCAATTTTAATGAAAGCTAAAAAACCCTGGAGCTTTTGATACAAACTTTTAAAATAATTTTGCAATTTGTTTTTACATGAACATATTTGAAAACTCAGGTATAAACCACGTTTACTCAGTCTGCATAGACTTTCCCAAAGCAGAGCAGTTTGGGGAAGTGCGCAGAGGATGTAAGTCCTGGTAAAGTGCTTTGTGTTGCATTGCTTTTACCAAAACCTTGTATAAAAACAAGAAAAAAAAGAACTTGGCAGTCCACTTTAGCAGCTTTTCCCTCCCTTCTTGTCCACTCTGATCTTGAGCTCGTTGATTTTAGGCTCTAGATCCTGGATCTTCCTTGGTGCCTGGATGCACATAATCCCGTCATGAGATATAGACACTTGCAGCAGCAGTGGGTCGACACCCATAGGAAGGATGTAGGTGCGTGTGAATTCTCTGGAAACAAAGCCATGTTCGTCCACCCTTTGACTATGGCGCCCCGTCACCTCTAATAGGTTGTCCACAGTTCGGACGCTCAACTCGTCCGGTGTGAACTGACAGACGTCTAGAAGAACACGGTACCAGTCGTCCTCGTTGTCCACCTGTGAGAAGCCCCTCTCCAGCTGTTTGTTGATACGGGGACGTATGTAATATCCGTGGTACAGCACCGGAGCCATCAGGTCCTGAGGACTTAGCGCTGTGTAGAGATAGAAATCAACACAACAGTGTTGTTATGAAAAAAGTTGTAGTGTTGTGTAGTCGTTTTTATCTCTAAGCTATGATGTGTGTATGATGTGTGAAGGAGGAATCTATTCTGGATCACCAGACCCATTTATACATAAGGAAGATAGATAGTAAGTCTGATAACTGTGTAACTGTACACATTTGTATGTAAATATAATTTTGTATATCATGAAATCATAAAATCAAATGGTTGTGGGTTGTTAGTGTTGATTCTGGGTAACACATTCCATACATACTTCATTAGTGCATGGATGTGATAGGGACGGAAAGAGATATCAGGGCAAACAAGAAGCTTTGCTAAATGAAGAAATACTTCACCCACAAGCGGATGTTGTGTGCTAAAGCATGTACTAGCAAGTGAACACTATTCCATTAACATAAAAGTTGCAAACTAATTTATTAGTAGAGGATGATACACTTGCTTGTTTGCTTTTTGTTTCAGCCAGACAGCTTTATATTGCACTCTCGAGTGCCCACATAAAGAGTCATTTGTATGCTTGGTATATTTACACGCAGGGGAAATTCCATGTCTCAGTGACCCAAACGTTTTAATGTGTAACTGACCGTCAGTTGTTTTTTTTTGCAAATTCTCAATAATACAAATGGATCCAACACAAGCAATAGTAACATATTCAACCTCAGGCAAACCAGTTGAGATCAGAAGCCTGTTTTCCATCCTGTAAGAGGCAGACAAAGATATTCCACCAGCTCAGGAGACTGATTCAGTACTGTGTCTTGTCAAAAACAAAAGGCTAATGTACCTTTGGGGGGTAAGGGACAAGTTTTATTACTTGCATGCTTACAGTTTTTGCACCAAGGTATTACTCATACTATACAAAAACTGAAAAACATCCTGGTGGCCAAGCTTTGAGAACTTGATGGAACACTCAGCTTACTGGTTACAGATTTAACTAATAAATAAAGCAGTTTTCAAATCTGTGAACTTCTTACATACTGGTTGCCTGACAGTACAATCCTGCCACTGTTACGTCACTGGGAAGCACCAGATCTATTTATGATTAGTGTTGTCAGGCTCAGATCAGGAACTAGGCTCCATTGGCACTGTTTCTATTTTGCTTTATTTTACTGGCTTGATCTACTTCTTGAACTATTTGTTCAGTCCTGAATATTCAACCTGCACTACTTAGAAGTTATTTTTGTCTTGTCACGTGTAGAACTTTAAATATAGGTCATGGCCTAGGCCTTATATTTCACATGAGTATAATATACTGTCATCATAGATGGCGGCTCAGGCATTCTTCATTTAATTTGGCTTATGAGCTGCAGATCCACTTGTGTTTACAAGTTGAATTCAGTTCTTCTTCAGTTGGCAGAACACTGCATTAGAACGTGGTATGTACCGTGGCCTCGTTTTATCTTATTCTTTGGTTGATGTTGGATTTTGGAACCTAGCTTCTGAGAAACTGCTTCTAAAAACTTTAAGAGATGTCATCACACAGGCCCTGGCACATATACGAACAATTTATGATATTCTAGGGTCATCTTTCAAAGAACTTATAACATACACAACCAATGAACTTCTCAGCCAAATGTATTCCCGAAATTGTTTGTATAAGAGCTGGTATTCTAGTGACAGATCACTTACCTTCTGCAAAGTTCTGGTCATATATCCGAGCAGGAGTACACATCTCATAATTAACACTCATAGGGTATGCGTGAGGAACTGTGCGGTCAGCCATGATGAAACGAAATGCAGGTATCCTTTGTAAAAGAAGAAAAAGAAAGAAAAAAGAATGTCTGACAGTGAGACAAAAGTGAGAAGGGACGGAGAGGGTGCAGGGCAAAGAGACTGTGAGCTTGTGACTGGACAAGGGTGATAAATGGGTCTAGAAATAGGTTGGGGCACACATGCTGGTATGGTATTGCCTACAGGGGGCAGATGCTGAATGATACTGGAAACTCAAACAACAGTCCTCTTGTTCTGATAGCAGGTTTCCACCTGAGTCATCATCATGGAGGAGATTTGGCACAGAGGTGCGTTGGGCACTCGTACGTGAAAAGTAGTTGAAGATACATAATTGTACCTTAAGGATCACTTTTAAATGTAATTAAAGGTACACCACATTCATGTCCCCTGTACACTAAATTGTACACTAATGGAGCTAAAGATGTTCCCTTGATGGTACAGCCATAGAAAAAAGGAAAAGTACACTATCACCAATATTTTATTTGGGTATATTTCTTAAAATTGAAACTAACTATTTATTTAAACTCAAAAATAAGCTACACGGTATTCAGAATGCTAAATAAAATTATAATAGTTATACACAGTAAACTTGTTTGAGTTAGATTGTTCCTTCCATCTGTGAAGCTGATTGGGCATTGGCTCTGTCCTGGGTACTTGTGCCAGAATGATTAAGCCCTTTGCAGCTGTCAGGCACCAGTAAATGCATCTTTGGAAGCAAATTGACACTCTGTGGAGGTTGACCATGCAGAATGATCCTAGTACCATTGACCAAACAAACAGGCCTTGCACCCGGTGCTTTGCCAAAAACAAAAGGTCTCAAAGGGAGTTCAGACTTTATGTCAGGGCACAGACAGCCTAATCTCCTCTGGCACAGAGCAGCTGTGCTGGGTTCACAATATTTGTGCCAAGAAACCGAAAGACCGTTGGGTACTATTGATCCTACACGGCAAAATTTCTCCTATTTAAAGCCAGGGAAATAATCCGTCCGGTGTGTCTGTGAATGAAATCAGACCACCGGTTTAGATAAATACCAGGAGAGGTGTTTGGAAGAGTGGGACAAGACAACTAACAGAGGAAAGTGGGAGGGACAGAACAAGCGGGAGGTGTGAGAAGCAAACAGTTTACATCATTGTTCCAGAAAGATCCAGTGGTGTATATAAGTAGACAAGCAGGACAGGCACCAGGTTGTATTTGAGCAGCACCGTGCTGTTTAGAGACAAAATGGACATCGCCATCCAGCATCCTTGGTTCCGCCGCTCCTTCTGGCCATCCTTCTTTCCCAGCCGGGTCTTTGATCAACATTTTGGGGAACATTTGTCAGAGAGTGATGTGCTGGCACCCTATCCTTCGCTATACTTTCCGCGCCCTTCCTTCTTTCGCTGGCCCAGCTGGGTGGACAGTGGTCTCTCTGAGGTGAGGAGAAGTGCCAGATTTTACTTTATTTTAATAAATTTCTTTATCACAAACACACTTATACTCCATTCCTAACACAGTCTTCTCTGGTTTGGCTTTAGTAAAAAGTTTGATCTGTATTTCTTGTTCATTTGCTATCCATAACTGACCACAGGGACTAATATGGAAATGTTATTTGAGAAGGGTTCATCTGTAGACTCTGAGCTCCCTTTCATTTTATCCAGAGCTTCCAGTGGCTAAATTTTCCAACATATCACCAGAATGAAGGGAATTTCACTGCTCTCTTTTGCCTGCTAAATAAACCAAAAAAATTTACAAGGAAAGGACATCTTTAGAGCTGTGTAGTTACAATGAACACTTTCTGTATCTTACTTTCATGAGTATATATTTTATGTACTTCATTAGATGAAAATGGAAAAGGACCGTTTTACCATCAATTTGGATGTAAAGCACTTCTCACCTGAGGAACTGACAGTAAAGGTTTGCGGAGATTACATTGAAGTTCATGCCAAACATGAGGATCGCCAGGTAAATCTATACACCAAAATACAATCATCAGCCCACAGATAAAAATTGTCAGTAGGTCTAGATCTCCAATGTGTCTCATGCCTTGCAGGATGACCATGGGTTTGTCTCACGAGAGTTCCTCCGAAAATACCGTGTCCCGTCTGGAGTGGACCCAGCCAGCATCACGTCATCTCTCTCTTCCGATGGCGTCCTGACCGTCATAGCACCTCGCAAGCCTTCTGATGCCCCCGAGCGCTCTATTACCATCACTCGCGAAGAAAAGTCTGCCCCACAGAAGAAGTAAAGCTGCAACATGTTATCAAGTCTGGCATCCCTGTGTTTCCCTGCTGATCCACTGTGCTCCCCTGCAGTTACACTCCACTGTTGGGTCTGATCAGGCACTGGAGAGAAAGAGTCAAAATTGACCTATGGCTTTTCCATCCAGAAGTTAAATATATATTTGTCTAATTGGCTGGTACATCTAGACCATTCACACCACTGGAATTTTATTTGCACCATGTGGCTGCTAGTCATAGAAGACCAACCAAACAAAAGGGCTGTTTGTCTTTCAAAGCTGGTCAAACCCAAACAATGGCTGCACAGAGTTTGTGTGTGTAGGAAGTCTGAGCTATTGCGCTACTGAGCATTTGTTTTGATGAAAACAAGAGAGCGTAGCATGATAGAATTTCTAAACCTATAATCAAGTATCTCAAAGTAGTGCATGGTTTTGATATTCTCATGTTTCAAATGCATAGAATGAGAGGTTCTGTGGTATGAAAAAGGAAGTTTATTCAGTGATTTGTTGTTTTCTTTTCACAATGAACTTGGGACCAGAAAATACAACAAGATCAGGTGCAGGTAGTGAGGAAAGAGGAAATGCTGTTGTAAAGAACATGTCCTCTTTCTGTTCCTTAATGTTTGTTGCTCCAGACAGGTTTGTTTACTGCTCCTGTACGACATGTGGTGACTGGAAACTAGTGATGGGGGTTTCGAACGCATGGTGACTAAATCAAAGAGAGTTGATGAGATTCTAAAGGAAGGTGTATATTCACTGTGAAAGTGGGTGTGTAGGTATAAATGTTTGGGATGGAGCATGATGGTGTGTGAGTATAACCTAACGATTTCAAGTGTTCTTTTGTTTTTACCACAGCGATGCCTCACAAACGCAACACTGACAAAGCTGCTGAACTGTAACTGATTCATTCATCTTGTGACAATGCATGCTGCAAAGAAGAAAGAAAAAAAATAATAACAGGTTTTCATACAGCTAATTCCTTACATGTTCCCTGTGTTCACCATTGCATACTAAATACCGAAGAGCAGAACAGATGTGGAGGAGCACACAAGTCAGCGTTTGAGTCAGGCCTTTTTACACTGGTCTGGTCCCAGCATTTTCTTTCAGATTAAACAAATCACTAAACTGGACGCAGATGAGTGAAAAAGGCCTACTTCCTATTGTTTTGTTAGTTCCCTGCTTTAACATTCCTGACTATGCATACCACACCAGCAAACAAAATGTAGCCAAAACACTCTCTGTGTGTATTCTCATGGCTACGAATTATTAATAAATCCTGTGGTCATTTAAAGATTAAACCTGACTGAGTCTCTTTCTATGTACGTACATTTTTAACTCTGGTGTTTGGGTGAAACAGTGTTAATTTATTAGTATGTGCTACAAGCCGTTATTTCAAGAATTGTATACCAACTAACAATATAAACCACTGATCAGAGTCAGGATCAATATCATCATGGCATTTACACTCCAAATAACGGGTGTGTAAATGCAAATAATTACATAAGCTAAACGGTAATTAATTCTCCATACAGTTATGTGAATGATTATATTCTTCTATCACATTCTTTTTCTCTTTGAACTTACCTCCCATTCCCACTCATGTCTACGGACAGAATCTTCCAGAATCGATGGTGGCTCATGTAGACCTGCTAGATGGGTGATGGTGTTAGCATTCTGCTGTGGATTTGGCCAAGATTTCAGTTGCACTGTCTTTGTAATGAGTTCTCGGGAGTTTTTCAGTTGATCATCACTACCTGTGTTAAAGGTAGTTTGACTCATTATAGCTGCATTGCACGTTTTTTTTTACACAGTTTTAGAATATTAGTTTCAGTGGTTTTTGCTCACAGTATCTGCCAGAATGAGATGGAGTATTAAGCAGCATTGGGCCGTGTCTATAAAAAGACTGACAGGCGACCTATGTAAACAGACCTGATACCAGTTTTCCAAACAGGAACTCAGACACATAACGCACTTGTATTTCCCAGGTTATTTGTTCCATCAAGATCTAAAAATAATGAACTACTTTGCTTTTAACATCTTTTAAGTCATGTGCCCTTCACACAATCCAGACATGTAGACAGAATGTATACGACTCGACTTTATTGAGAGGATGTAGATTAGTTTTCTCAGCAGCGATGCATGTGCCCTGATGATAATTTTACAGATGACTTTTCAGGACTTTCCAGATGAGGGACGTTCACTGAAGTCCAATCTGTAGCAGGAGTTCGGCACACACTTGGTGTGAGGTGGATTCAGCTCAGGCTGGTGACCTGGAAAGCTTCTGGGCTCTTTCTTAAAAGCTGTAACAACACAAAACAAGCTAGATGAAATAGTCTGATTTATTCATAAGACTGAAACAGACATCTTATTAATAAATTTATTAATGATCTCTTGATTGAATTAAGCAATAAAATATCAAACATACTCACAACTGTAAATTGGCGGTTTCTCTTCTTTGTTATAGCTGGAGGAGTACGTGGTGTCAAAATAATGAGAGAACTGCAGGAAGAAATTTTGTCCGTGAAACGTTTCAGTCAGCTGGGTCAGGTTAAATGTGTTGTACTATTTATATCTTGATGACTGGACTTTGTGATTAGATCAATACATTTTCGGCACTCCTTCATTCGTTATCACGTTCTGCTCAAATGTGGGAAACTCCCTGCTATTTATATACACACACTCACATGGCTATGAAGACACAGGTAGGAATCACACACAGGGTTTAAACACCACAGATTTGCCCACCATTCAGTACAACTGATGGATAAATGGTGAAGACAAATTTCCATCACTGATAATAAAAACTACTTCTATACTATACTGTTCCTGTAAAAAAAATATATATATATAATGTTTATCTACTTAGGTCTTTTCATTTAGATCAAAGTTTTAAAGTGCTTTACATGGTGAAGATTCAAAGGTTACGCTAGTAGCTATTTGTAGCTATAATTATACAACAGATCAGGCATAACATTATGAGCACTGACAGGTGAAGTGAATAAGACTGATGATCTCCTCATCATGGCACCTGTTAGTGGGTGGGATATATTAGGCAGCAAGTGAACATTTTGTCCTCAAAGTTGATGTGTTAGAAGCAGGAAAAATGGCCAAGCATAAGGATTTGAGCGAGTTTGATGAAGGGCCAAATTGTGATGGCTAGACCAGTGGATCAGAGCATCTCCAAAACTGCAGCTCTTCCCAGTCTGCAGTGGTCAATTATCAAAAGTGGTCCAAGGAAGGAACAGTGGTGAACCTGGACAGGGTCATGGGTGGACAAGACTCATGGATGCACGTGTTGAGCGAAGGCTGGCCCGTGTGATCCGATCCAACAGACGAGCTACTGTTGATCAAACTGCTAAAGAAGTTAATGCTGGTTCTGATAGAAAGGTGTCAGAATACACAGCGCATGACGGGTCAGGGCTGTTTGGGCAGCAAAAGGGGGACCAACACAATATTAGACAGGTGGTCATAATGTTGAGGAAAAAGTAGATTTGACACTAATGACAGCTCATAGCTTATGAGTGAGAATTAACCTTATACGTTTTTGGTTCTATTGTAACAGCTCACCCGCAAGGACATGTACAGAAGAAGCTCATAATATAAAACTAATAATTAACAGATTTTGTTAATTTTGCTTAACAAACCAAAATCGTTGATGTGGTGACTTTTTGCTAGCAGTCGTTAATTGAACATTTATGGAAGGAGATTCAGCAGTAAGTACTTGGTAACGTTTCCCATCTCATGGAAAACGTCAGATTCTAGTTAGCTAGAAAACAAAGTGAAGCAAAAAAGCAAAACAAACAGGAAGTACCTCTCTCAGACGTTCCACAAAGTTAAATATATCTATATACCACAAAAAAAACTGTCTGGTGTGTGTCTGCTGTGGTGTAAGCAAAATAAAGCAAACTAAATTAGGCATTTCAGTGCGCGTTGTGTTGCATCACATCCCCTTTTTTTTTTTTGCAATCTGTCTGTCATGCTACACCTTACATCATTTCATATCCCTTACAAGAGATTAGCAGATGATTATTTTCCTGTAACAGCAGTTTTATTCCTTACTTAAATTCAGCAGGTATCCTTTTTTTCCCCTGCTGTTCGGTCTCATTCACATAACCAGTACAAACCTGGGACGGCAGAGGGCGTCGTGATGCTTTGGCTAAACTGGTGTCGAACCTTTTTTCCGACCAGTTCCCAATCAAGGTACCGGGTGAATAAGCATCCTCATTAGTAGTGCATCGCCAGCCATATTGTCGAAACTTGTCCTCTTCGGTCAAATCTCGCCAAACTTCACCGTGACCGGAAGCCCGTAGCATATAATAAAAATGCGCACTGTTTTCCATCTCTATAAATGCTATTTTGTCAGGGAAATCCGCTTTTTTTTTTTTTTTACGATTTTTTAAAATAAATTAATGTTTAAAAATATACATATATTCTGAAATACAAAGTGATTTCAAAGTCCCTCGAGAGAATTAGAATACTCTAGCGCACCTTGTGTTGTCGCCATTCATCCCCATGGTTACTGCACACGCTCGCGTGGAGCTCGGACTCATCCTAATCAGCTTGCCACTTCCGGTATAGGTGCACTTACTGGAACTGCGCTTACAGCTTAAATAGTGCCCTACATTTGAAAAATGACGCCATTTTAGATACAGCCCTTGGTTTGCTTTGGCGATAGGAATAACAACCCGGCGTTTGTAATAGCAGCTGGAGTTTATTTGATATGAAACAATTGAAACAGTGTGTTGCTACTTTTTTTTTTTTAATTGAGCTTAATTAAAAGAGTGTTTAAGAGCAGGTGATTTTAATGAAGCTGCTTCATAAGTGTTAGGGGGGGGCGGGACAAAAAAACAATGCTCGGCATGCTGTAAAGTGCAAAAAGATAATATTCTTTCATTGGAAGATCTCATGGGAAGACCTCAGCATCTCATGGGCAGTAGAAGTCCCATTTCTGAAGAAAAGGAAAAAACATATCGCATGTAAATTTCTAAATAGTTTTTTAAAAAAATGTAGAATGGATACAAAAAAAAAAAAAAATGCATTACACACATTTGTTTTGACCTCAACCTCAGCCGGCATTAAAGCATGGGTCTCTTCCACTACGCTGCTGGGGAAATAGCCAAGCCGAGCCTCCTGCTCACCGTAGTACGATCCCTGGACCTGGATACAGAAGAAATTTAACCTGCAAGCTTTCCACCATAACCTAACCCTTGAGTCTACTACACTCAGTCACACTCAGGCGTTCAAATAAAACTCCATTGATCAATAAGTTTCAAGTCTAAACTAATGGCCTGTAAAGTGTTACAATTCTAAGACTTACACTGCCAGACCAAAAGAGGTTGCCCCGGTCTTTCAGCATGGCGTAGACATAGACGAGTTGGCCTTGGTGGATGGGAATGAAGTGACAGTCCTGTGGATAATAATCTTGGATGGCTTTGGCAATAAGGATGGGATCTGGGGGGCAAATAATGAGTGTTCGGTATTAAACACATTAAATATGTTTATATTGCAAAATCTGATTTCTGTGTGTTAATTAACAATTACAATGGTGTACAAGGAGAAAATATATGTTAACTATATTATAAATATATTTTCACTGATTTATGGCACTTTACATAACCCACAGCTGAACTGAAAACCAGAATTTCTGCTGCAGAAATATATTAGAAACTTCTGTCAGCTTTTATCAGAACTATCAAACAACACGGCAGTATTTCAATGCAAAAAGCACAGATACCTGGCAGACGTACGACTACAAATAATTATTTTACAGGTTAATACTCACGGCTGCATTCTGCATCGGCACACAGCTTCTTGTCCGAGAGTTTTGGCATCTGCCGTCCGGCCTGTGTGTGTAACGGCAGCAGTCCACACAGAACCGAGAGCAGTGCCCAGATAGTGTAGTGTCCCTTCATGATTGTAATCGTTGGAATCAACTAGGGGTTTAGGGGAGCAGAGCTGGGGGCAGACGAAGGAATCTGGTTAAAGCCCTGCCTACATACCACTCCCACCAGCTACTGCAAACAAACACAGGGTGGAATGATGGCTAAAAGTTCTTTTGGGAAGAGAAATGCTTGCCTGGGAGCATAGAAAAAGCAGAAGGATATATTCATAAAGAGTTTTAGAGATAACCATATCTTAAGACTCACAAAGCATTTAAACTATCAATATCAATTTATATATTAATATCAATCAGTTAAGGGTTTAGTGGCTTGCACAACTGTTTCACACCGCTGACGTTTGGTGGTTTGATTCCTGTCTCTTCCATGTGTGCATGGAGCTTGGATGTTCTTACCATCGGTTTCCTCCAGGTACTCCGGTTTCCTCCGCAGTCCAGTGACACATTGTAGACTGACTGCCATCTTTAAATTGTCCGCAGCGTGTAAATGGGTGTGTAATAGTTTGGTACCAAGTCCAGGGTGTTCCCTGCCTTATGCACAGAGTCACATGGGATAGACTCCAGGTTTCTCATGACCCTGTGTAGGATAGGCAGTGCAACAAATGGATAGATGAATGGATGGATGGATGAAAGGGCATCTACAGTAGTTGCCTTATATATAGGTCTTTATATAAAAACTTATTTGTTTGCATATTTTTTTTTAAATGCTCAAATTTGAAATTATATTTTTCTTTGTTTTTGTACATAAAACTACAAGGCCATGGATCCACCATGTATTCTGCTATATAAGGTATTTAAATCTGTACTAAAACATTTGCTCGCGTGCTGTTTTAGGGAAATCAGGATGCTGTGGTGGGGCCTGATGCAAGGCAAAGTCAAAGCTCCTGGAGTTTTCTTCAGTATAACCCAAGAGATCATAATGGAATGCTTACACAGGGAACCTACTGACTATAAATCAGGCAAAATGAGTAACAAAGAAAGCACTGTTTGTGTCTTATCTTGTTTAGACCATATTGAATCCAGCATGTCATCACATTAAGGAAACACAGCTTTCTTCAGGAGCGTAGGCACTCGGTTCCTACTGAGGTAAAATATGCAGGACTGAGAACAGGAAGTGGCATGGAGGAGTTCCACAGGCTCTTGCTTGTGCACTGACACTCGACACACTCGCACCACTGTTCGGAGTCCTCCAGCACCTATAGCCAGGCGGTCTGCACGCTGAGCCAGCTCACCTTCTCACAGGGCAGAAAATAAACAGACTGAAATTCCTAACGGGAACTGCTGCAGTCTCAATGGCTAGGTTTTATTTGGAAGCTAAACTGCTTAGAAGTTTCAATTCAAGTTTCAATTCAAGTGTCCAGAAGAATCAATTCAAGTGTCCAGAAGACTCAAGATGATTTTAATGTCTATCCCAATCTTATATATAATTACATATAATAGAACAAATTAGAATTTCTCCATTACGGTGTAAAAGACAAGAGGTTTCATATTAAATGTGGCAAATGAGTTCGAACCTTTTGCTATTTGGCAGATCATAAGCTCAAATCCCAACACCTTTAATTTGCCTTTAGCAAACTCTGAACACTGAACGATTGGTTGGATAAAATAAGACAAATGTAAGCAGCTCTGGATAACCAGGTCTGGACAAAGGTGGTCTACCAAAAT